>NC_056739.1:1377987606-1378057606 GCF_019279795.1 Protopterus annectens
GAGAGACTTTATGTGCTAACTGTAAGTACTTTTTGCTGATTTTGGTCGTTTTTATTGCCTGCACTTCTCAGAAAGCTTAACAAGTAGACTAGCTACTTATTTCACTGTATTTCTGCCTGTAAGTCGTTTTCCAGTTGTGCACTTGCCTTGCTTTATTTAAAAAGTTTAAATTTTCCAATTTCTAATTTTGAAAAGTTTTAGTTGAGTTTACTGTTCTGGGCTATACACTCAATTGCATTAGCCTTTCTGTGCTTATTTGCAGTATAACTGCATTGTTTAGCCTGATTTAAGCGAAAAAAAAAGTTCTATCTTGTTTGCTAATTTTCCGCCTTTTCTAACTAGAATAGTCCAGTTTCCAGGCTTAGCTGGTTTCGGGACTTTAGTTTCAGTGTTCAGAGCTATCCAGACCTTGCTGTGGTAGAGGAGATCCTACTGCTTAGTAGATGGCATAAATATTAGCTTTTGCATGCATTTGCCCACCATGCAGCACCCAAGGGCTAATGTTAAACTATTCATGGTGCCAGAAAGTCTGCTCTTTGAATTTTCCCTTAGAACTAGCTAGTTTATCAATAGCAATAGCACTAAAATATGTATACCTGTGACTAGCACTTGCTCTAAAACTCACTAAAAAGCACTAGGAAGCCTTAATTTGTTACAAGCACTCATCTCTCCTTGGTAATAAGGAGAAAATAGTCGTAGGCACTAGACAGCCTACAACTGCAAGTACCTTGCCAAAACGTAAGGGAAAACAGCTCTTGTACTACACAAAGAAAGCACCTAACCAGGCATGTCCAAGGGTCAGCTTCCAGTGATTTCTCCTATCCACCTGGTGAATCTGGGCATACTGGGGCAATGCAGCAATTGCCTCATGTACACAGACAACCCTTACCTCCTACCACCAAACACTATAACCTGCAAGAGATGCACTTACATAGCCAAACTGGAAGCAAAGCTCTCGCCAGCTAAGATTGTGTTAGACAGTCAAGAGGAGAAGGTTAACACCCACACAACACCTCAAACAACACATAGTCCTTTAAAACCCACACATAGCAACACAAAACCCACATATACGGAGGCTCTTAACATTAACCTGCCCAAGCAACAAGGACCTCCGAAGCTGAAATGCAAACAAACACCACCCCCAAACACAACTAAACCATCACATAGCTCACAACACCAGTGTGCCACCCAACAACAGCCCCTAAGGCAAGACAATGTACCCAACACTTTAGTCATAGGTGACTCTATAGTCAGACACACTGATGTCCCACTCACCCGGCTAAACAAGGAGAAAATTACAGTTAGTAGCCTGTCGGGTGCCAGGATCCACCACATAACACATGCACTCAAGTCACTCCACACCAGGTACAAATACGACTCTGTCATTGTCCATGTTGGAGTGAATAACTTGAGACGTACCTCCCTGGACTACATGAAAAGAGACATGGAAGAGCTGTCAGATCATGTAGCCTAGGCAGGTATGACCCTAACCCTGAGTAGCATCCTGCCATCACCCAGAATGATACCACAGTATAAGGACAAAGTGATTGCCTTCAATAATTGGCTAAGCTTCTGGTGTCATTCAAAGGGGATCCAATATCTGTCTGCCTGGGATGACATGAATGACAAACCATGATGCTTTGCAAGAGATGGTTTGCACCTGTCATCCCTGGGATTCAGGTTACTGGCTAAGGCTCTTGCCACCCCTATAGTTTTTTTTTAGGCGAGGTTCAAAGGACAAAACTACCACCATAACGGGTACAAGCAAGCAAAATCTGAAGGTAATGCTATTCAGTGCTAGAAGTCTAAACCTCAAGATGCAGTCTCTTGAGGATCTCCTAAAAATGGAGAACGTCGATATCTGTGCAGTAACTGAAACCTGGTTCGAAGCTCCAGAGAGTACACATGCAGTACCGGGCTACAACTCATACGACACTTTTCGGCCACAAAACCAGGACCAAAACACTAAAGGTGGAGGAGTGTCCATATTCACCAAGGATATTCACACCTCCAGGCTGGTTCCCCAACACAATGCATCTGAAATTCTCCAGGTGCAACTAACACTAGGTAAGACTCCAATACAAATTATAGCTTGCTACAGATCCCCCATCATGCCCCAAGATTCTCACTACACCTTTCTAAATATACTGGAAAATGTTAAGATACAACCAAACACCCTAATACTGGGTGATTTCAACTACCCTGCCATTCACTGGGAAAACTACTCCTGTACTAACACCTTTGCTCAACGGTTCTTGGAATTCATAAATTCCAATGACCTAGAGCAACTAATTCATAGTCCCACCAGGGGTATCAATATTCTAGACCTGGTCATTACCAGCATGGGAGATTGGTGCTCCACACCAGTGGTCAACCTCTCATTGATCAGATCAGACCATAAGCTAATCAGCCTTGATTTCCACATCCCACCCCTCATTTAAGGAAACCTCCGTAAAAAACTTCTCCAAAGCCAACTTCATGCTTCTCATATCAGAAGTAATAAACTTCATGACACCCATGCAGATGGGAAGTGGAAGTTCAACTGCTGAATCCTACACTAAGGTGCTGTACAAGCACATTCACTTGTACATAGACTGAGCCATCCCAAATAGAACCAAGACGCTGTCCTCCAAAAAAAGGAAGCCAATCTGGTGGTCCCCTGCCATAAACAAGCTGTACAACAGAAGGAAGAAACTGTTGCAGAAAAGAGGAAGAACTCAGGATTCAAAAAACTCCCTCACCAGTCTCAGTAGAAAGCTGAGATCCCTCATAAAATCTTCCAAGGCTAGTTAAAAAAACAAAATTGCCAAAGATTCCAAAGACAACCACAAGGCATTCTATAGCTATGTCAAGAATCTAAATGGCAATACTCACATCTGCTCTGAGCTACAGCAGAATGGCACTAGATATACTGATCTCAAGGATATTGCCAATATCCTGGCTGATAGCTTCAGTGCCAACTTCACCCCCTCTCACCCCTAAAGGGCCCATCTCAATACCGAAAGAATGCTAAATTCCATTAATCACAGCCACTCAGGTAAAAAAACGCACTGTCCAAAGCCAAGAATACAGCATCCATGGGACCAGACGACATCCCGGGCAGTGTACTGCATGAACTACAAAATGAACTGGCACCTCACATATGTGTCATGTTTAATCAAAGCCTCACCTCGGGCTTTGTGCCCACAGAGTGGCGCACAGCTACAGTCATCCCACTCCACAAGGGGGGGGATCCACTTTGGATCCCATGAACTACCATCCCATCAGTCTGACAAGCCTGATCTGCAAGGCTTTGGAACGTATTCTCATGGAACTTATAAACAAAGACACTGGCAACCTTCAAACACTGGACCCCATTCAGTTTGGGTTCGTGAAGGGCCAATCTTGCCTCCTGAACCTGATCGACTTCTTCAAATCAGTCTCCAGAGCCATGGACGAGGTAAGGTGGTTCATACAGCCCACTTGGACCATGCCAAGGCTTTCAACACTATCCCCCACTCTGGAATCATAGATAAACTTACTAAGCTGGGCATTAATCCCTACATCACTCGATGGGTTGAAAACTGGCTTACTGACAGAACACACACACTGTAAAAGTAGCTGACTCCAAATCCAGCTCCAGACAAGTGACAAGTGGTGTACCACAGGGTTCTGTCCTGGGACCACTCTTGTTTGGCATCTACTTCTCTGAAGTACAGGCCAACACTAAAGGACTTTGGCTTACAAAGTTCGCAGATGACTGCAAGCTGGGAGCCATTATTGAATCCCCAAATGATGTAGATATACTACAAAAGTGCCTTACCGAAACAGATGTTGTGCCACAGCCATGGGCTCAAGCTAAATGCCAAAAAATGTATAGTTGTCCCCTTTGGGAAAAAACACGTACCTGTGAACTACCACATAGGTGACAGTACACTAAACACTGAAAGCGTGATAAGCGACCTAGGGACACAGGTGGACAGTGGTCTCACATTTGATAACCACTTAGCCACAACAGTTAGAAAATCCTTCTATGTGGCACACCTCATCAGTAAGGGCTTTTCATCCAGAAAAAAGGAAGTCATTGTCCCTCCATACTCATCCCTCATTAGACCCATTATAGAATACAATGCCCCATTTGGTATGTACCTCACAAGACATCTGCAACAACTAGAAAGGCTGCAGAAATACCTCACAAAAAGAATCACAGACCTAAAGCAGATGCCTTATGCTGATCATCTAAAGAAACTCCAGCTATACTCTGTCACATATCGCCTACTCAAAGGCAATCTCTGCCTAACATACAAGGCCATGTCAAACCCAGAGTTGTTGGACACGCTACACTTAAAGACATCCCAATCCCTCCGAGCCACACACTCCAGGGATCTTAACCTTGTCATCATGATGAATAGAACATGCTGAAGAGTTAGGCTCCTGACCCAGAGACTCCCCATACTCTGGAATAGGCTGCCCATACATGTCAGGCAGAGCACCTCAGTGGCCTTCTTCAAGAGGAACCTTGACGATTGGATGAGAGATAGGAAATTCACCCCGGGGATCACATCAGTAGCCCTGCTAGACAGGGGTCCAGGAAAGTAAATATTTGTGGGAAGCAATAGCCAGGGAATCATTTTGGCTAGGCTTGTATAGGCCCTAGGGCCGATAGCCTAGTACCTACCTATGAACCTATGAACAAAGAATGTAATATTTAATACATGATTATGAGGACTAATTAGTGGAAAAAAAGAATTTTATTTATCTATATATATGATATATACATATATATATATATATATATATATATATATATATATATATATATAAATAAAGATATATATATATATATATATATATATATATATATATATATATATATATGGATCTACCTGACATGGTCGGCAGTTCATATGGTCGACAGTTTATTTGGTCGACAGTTCATTTGATCGACAAGCATTTTAGGTAGGGGGCTTCACCCACCACACCCCCCCTAACTATATATATCAACTCCAGGGATGCACAACATTGGAGAAGGGGGCAAATCTGCTTGTCGACCAAATGAACTGTCGACCAAATGAGTGTCGACCATGTGAAGGGGACCCATATATATATATATATATATATATATATATATATATATATATATATAAAAAATAGATATAGATATATAGATATTTACAGGCAACATTTTTTTTGTTGAAAGGTAGAAAGGAACACAAAACACCTGTTTTGGAAAATAAATACATATTTGTTTGTTTAATTATTTATTTATTGCATTTGATTACTAGGATTGTCCAACTGGACCATGCAAGACCATTTTCAGAGGAAGCCTGTGGAGAACGATTCTATAACAAACAGAAAAACATTTGTATAGTACATCATAGTTGAGCTAATATGATAATTAGACAAGATATGTGACAAGTAAAATACTACATAGTTACATACAGAAATACACATCTTACAATTAGGTAAACACATATTACATTACACATCAGTCAGTAAATAGTTAAAAAACACTTTTCAATATTTGATAGCTCCAAAGTAGTAGAGTATGGTGCTTGGGTCTTGGGAAGGTAGAGGAGGGTGGAGCCATTTGTGTAGGAAGTGAACTTGAAAGGTAGATAAGAAAGGAAACGTAAGTAGAGTAGACTAGTCACATGTGATACAAGAAAGGTATACATAAGCAGAACTTTAGATAAGATAGTAGTTAGTCAGCCAGTTGGGACTGAGCATTGACATAATCGATGTGCATGGAGGTTTCTTTTAAAGCTAAGCTAATTGTCTTTTTCCTTAAGTGGGGCTTGGGTATGGTGTTCCATGTCTTTGAGATGTAATTGGAGTAAAGAGTATCCCCCGATGACTTCTGGGATTCAGAACATTTACCCAGGAATTTATCTTTAAAGTGGAGAGGTCTGTTGGGTTATACTACTGCAGGAAGGTGTTCAGGGAGGGACACTCATCTGGGTAGTGATGAATGGAATGAGTAGTTTTAACTGAATGAGTTTAATAAAGTTTAGAAATTCCATCCTATTTATTTTTGAAATTGCCAGTGATGGGACCCGTTAGGCAAATTAGCAGTGAATTTTGCAATTTTATTGTAGCATTGTTCATATTTCCTGGGTGGCTGTTGTGTAGATTAGCGAGAATAAGGTGCCGTGTACATACATGTGGGTAGGAGACAAACATCTGAAGTTGATTTATGACCTAGGCCAGTGAGAAATGTCTTTGCTGTGTATAGATCTCTAAAGCTTTGGTGAGTTTTCTTTATGACATTACTTATATGCACATCAACCGTGAGCTTATCAATTGTTAAACCAACTAGCTTGATGTTTGAAACTCAGTCAAAGTTTAATATTTTGAGCAGAGAGGATAGTAAAACCTTTAAACCTTTTGAGTTTTGAGAACTGGTTTTAGAGAGGAAAAGCATCAGTTTTTTAAGTATTAAGTGTAAGGTGAGTGTTTTCTGTCCACAGCTCTACTGCTAAGTAGGACTCCTGAGTAAACATCTGTTGCTGTCCCAAGGAGGGGACTAAGCAAATGATTGTAGCATCCTGGATGGAGATGTGGCATCATAAAGCATATTTATGTATAGTTGAATAGCAGGAGTTCTGTCCTCCAAATTGAGGGACATCTATAGGTACTGAGAGGAAGGAGGAAAAAGCATTTTGCCACCTTACTGCTTTAGTACAATTACTTAGGCAGCTCTTGAACCATGATAGTTTCATGTGAGATAAGTTAGATTCTGCTAGGGTCTGAATCAGTTTTGGGGATGAAACAGTATCTCATGCTTTGGAGAGGTGAAAAAATGTCTGAGACTAGTTTGTCTGCATTATGATGTAGTTTGACTTGGTCTAGAAATGATAGTAGAACAGTACTGATGTTATGGTGGGGCAGACACCATGCTGGGTATGTGAGGGAATATTATTTTTAAGTAGATATTGGAATATTTGAGTGTGCATACAATGCTCAAGGTTTTTTTGAGAGAGGAGTAAGCATGACTCTGGGTCAATAGTTACCTAGCTCAGTGGAGTTTCCTTCATTATGTAGTGGAGAATGTATGATTGTTTCCATATTGTAGGGACATACAACTAAGCAATTAATCTATTTATGAGGATGGAGACTGGAAATGCTAAGGCCTCAGCTGCTATTTTGATATATGCTGCTGACAGGTTATCAGCTGTTTGAATAGTTGACTTTAATTTAAGTAAGATTTTTTTATGGTTGTGGTATGGATATTGTAAGCGTTAAATTGGAGACGTATAGCTTTGGGAAATACTGAAAAGAAGATCCTGTGAATATCATGAAGACAATTTTCAGGACATAATGATGGTAGTTTTTATAAGGATATGTATAGGATACAGGGGGATAGGTAAAAAGATGTCAGTAATAATAAGGAGATAGCAAACAGTATAGTAACTGATAAAGGAGAAGAAAAGCGTGATGTCGCCAATGTTTTTGATAGTATTGATCATTTTAAGCATAGGAAATTATTAATATGTTAGTATAGGAGAAAAGTGATGAAACCATTGGAATCAGTACAGGGGAAGATGCATGTTAAATGGATAGGTGTAAAAGAAAGTAAAGCAGGAAAAGGTGTTAAATAAGGGTGTCATGTGAGTATGACAGTTTGTTTTAGTAATGAAAGTGGTAGTAGGAAGTTGTTTGAATATTTTGGGTGAAGCAAGGTGGGAGATAAAAGATAGTGACAGCGCCATAGTTTATATTATATGTCATATGCAGATGATTTAATAATAACAATAAAAATAAGGGGGTCCAGTGAAAGAAGTAGTGGCATAAATAGTTATGCAGCTACAAAAAGTAGAATTGAGATTATGTAAAAGATTAAGGGGTCTCAGGATTTGGTAAGGATGAATAATGTATTTTATTATGAATGAAGAATGTGTACTAGGGATAAAATATGGTAAATAAGGCATAAGTATGTAGCAGCAGAGGGTGTTTATATAAGAAATAAAACCGTCCTGAATGGCAGAAAGCATTCCAGGTGTCATATAAAAGAAAAGTTGTTATGATTAACACTTAGTAGGCAAATTGGCATATGTTTGATGTGTGATGTGTGGTGTGTGTGTGTGTGTGTGTGTGTGTGTGTGTGTGTGTGTGTGTGTGTGTGTGTGTGTGTGTGTGTGTGTGTGTGTGTGTGTGTGTGTGTGTGTGATTCTGGTGCAGTTAGTGAAAGACTTTTAGAAACTATTCAGTATAATCTGGGGATCAAGGCTTAATCATGTTAAAGGAATAATTTTATATAAGATTAAGGAAATTGGGGATTGAGTGTAGTACTCCACGTTGATTATAAAGATTGAAAGGGGAAAGAGAAAAATACTAAGTAAAGTGTTGCATAACAAGTATAAGGAATCTTAAGAATGGATGACAAGGAAAAGGAAGGGCAGCAGTCATTAAATGAATGCATATGCAAATAAAATTAAAATGTGAAAGAAAAACTGAGTGAGTGAGGCTCATGAGGAAAAAAAACAATGGTACACAAAGATAAGATGTGACAAAAGGAGGTACTGCTAGCACAGCTAGCTGGAATTTTGTAAATAATTATGTCATTTGTTTATATCAAACTAACTTATATAAGTTGCTTATGCTACAGATGTATTAGAACTGTATATCATGTGTATATCAAACTGCTCTGTACAGATGCTTGTGTTGAAAAGATATTTGTAAAGTGCTTATGCTTAAAATGTATCCACAGTGTGCCCTACTGGAAGAGAACAGAAATGTACATGCACTATTGAAACTGTTTAAATGTATGTTAACAGAGGAAACCAGAGGGTTAATCTCAGTCCAGCAAACTTTTGAAAAATATTTGAAATTAAATCACTTTATAGGCAAGGCCATAAAGAGGCTATCTTTCAGTTTCCAATGCAGCTAGCAACACAAAGTCTGTACTAGGAAGCGTTTTGTATTGTCTTTGGAGTGAACTAATTGGTACTTTGGAAGCATGAAGGAATGCAGTTGTTTTATGACTTCCAGCACCTGTAGCAGTGGGGGTTTTGCATGAGAACTAGAAGTCAAATGACCAGAAATGTCATTCTGCAGGCTATCTCAGCAGTAACATTTTAGATATTATTTTGAGAAGTCTCTAAGAGAGATAGAGCATTCTGCATTCTGTGTGGGACCTGACAATAAGAACCATTCACTACATCTGCCTTACTCTAAGTAAGTTCTTAGGGTATAGTAACTCTCTTAGATACAGTCAGGAATAGAGCAAAGCTTAGTTTAGATTTTATTTTTCTTTATTTGTGTGAGCCTGTACTGCAATGCTATTTTAAATATTTCCTGTGGTTTTGAACTCTGATGTCACTGTGAATATATACTGAGTATTTTCTTTAAACCTTTCATTGTGGCTTGTCTCTGCAGAGATATTTAGGTTTTGAGAGTACTTGCATATTTATTTGGTGACACTGTGTGGGCCACTCCTAATAGCCTTGCTCTTGGTCAAAAGTACAGTTGTGTACACTTACCATAAAGGTAGATGTTCAAGTGTATTCACTGTTGCAGTCATCACACTTGGGTTATCCTGCCAGGGGTAGCCCTCAGTCGGCCTGAATACCAGAGGCTTAGTATTTCTGCATCGGTTGCTGTCACTCCAGGACTGATGTCAGGTTGACAGTGGTATAAAATCAGGCAGCCAATGCCATTACATCAGTTTTTCTTGCCCCAACTATCAGGAGCCCCCAAATAGGGAGCTAGGTTATGGTGGAAGAACACCACCAGTAGAAAGTAAATACCAAAAATTCCCTGTAAGGAGAGAGGAAGAGAGAGAGAGAGAGAGACAAGAGGGATGGAGGGTGGGAAACCAGGACTGAAACAGTGAATACACTCGAACATCTACATTTATGGTAAGTGTACACAACTGTACTCTGTTCTTCGTGTTTCACTCTTGCAGTCATCACACTTGGGTTGATTCCCAAAGCAGAAGAAAAGGGTGGAGGCAATCAAGAAGACTGGGGGCTGGCTAGGATGCCCTGCAAGACTGCAGTGGCAAAGCCTGCCCTGGATTTGGAGAAGATAGGCAGGTGGTAATGCTTGGTGAAGGTATGAACAGAAGTCCATGTTGCAGCCTCCAGGATGTCTCTGGTGGGGACCCCTCTGAGAAAAGCTGCAGAGGAGGAGGTTGCCCTGGTAGAATGCGTCCTGATCCCGTTTGGGGGCAGTTTCCCGTGCTGTCTGTAGCAGAAATAGATGCAGTGTGCTATCCATTTGGAGATTGTTTGTTTGGATATGGCCTTGCCCCCTGCCTCTGCTGTGAAGCTGACTAGCAATTTGTCAGTTTTTCTAAAAGATTTAGTCCTATCCATATAGAATCTGAGCTGTCTGTGCAAATCTAGAGAGTGCAGAATCCATTCCCCCTTATTTTGTGGGTTAGGGAAAAAGGTGGGCAAATGAATGGATTGGTTGAGTGCCACACTGGACACCACTTTAGACATGAAGGATGGCTAGTTCTGAGGGAGACCCTGTCAGCATGGAAAATGATAAAGGCCTCTACAGCCATGAGTGCTTGTAGCTCTGAAACTCTTCTAGCTGAAGTGATGGCCAGGAGCAAGGCTGTTTTCCAAGAGAGGAATTTTAACTCTGCTGAAGCTGCAGGCTCAAAAGGGGGTAGGGTGAGCTTTTCCAACACAATGTTAAGGTCCCAGGCTGGGGTAGGAGTTCTTCTGGGTGGCCTTAAGTTGTTAGCCCCTCTTATCAACTGTTTGATGAGAGGGTGTGAGAAGAGAGGTGGCTCTGTTTTGTAATGAACAGACATGGCAGAGGCATGAATTTTAATAGACAAGAAGGATAGACCCCTGTGTAGTAGGTCTGCTAGGTAATCCAGGATGAGAGGAAGGGAGGGTTGTGCTGTTTCGGCTCCCTTGGCCTGGATCCAGGTGCAAAACCTTTTCCACTTGTCAGCATAGGATTTTCTAGTGCTGGGGTGTCTGGCCTCATGTATAAAATCCAGGGCTTGTTTGCTTAGGCTGGCAGCTTGAGGAGAGGTCAGGGAATAAGCCAGACTGCCAGGTTCAGGGTCTGCAATTGTGGATGCATGAATTCTCCATTCTTCTGGGTCAGGAGTGTTAGGATCTGAGGTAGGTGCCAGTCTGGGGCAATCAAGATTGGCCTTGGTTTTTCCTCCCTTATTTTGAGCAGTACCCTTGAAATGAGTGATAGAGGGGGAAATGCATAGATCAAGAGGTTTACCCATTGGAAAGATAGAGCATCCACTTTCCAGGCCTTGCTGTGAGGTTCCCTGGTGCAGAATTTGCTGAGCGAATGATTGGAGTGGGAGGTAAAGAGGTCCACCTTCGGGGTGCCCCATTTCTGGGTTACAAGGTTGAAGGTTCTGTGGTCTAGCTGCCACTCATGTGGGTCTAGCAGGTTCCTGCTTAAGTTGTCTGCCAGAGAGTTTAGGGAGCCTGGCAGGAATTGTGCTAGCAGGTGTATTTGCATGGCTGAGACTGTGTGCCAAAGGGTTATGGTGAGCCTGCAGAGAGGATAAGAGTGAGTCCCTCCCTGCTTGTTGATATATCACATTACTGTGGTGTTGTCTGTTTTGATTACTTGAGGCCCCGGGGAGAGTAGGGGTCTGAAAGCTGTTAGGGCATGCTAAACATCTAGCATCTCTTTTTGGTTCGGCTCCAATGGCCCTGAATGCGCCTGCTGTCCAGGTATGCACCCCAGGCATAGTCTGATGCATCTGTGGTGAGGGTCTGGGTGGCGTGGGGTTGTGAGAAGGGAAGTCCGTTGTTGTGGTTGCATGCTGCTGCCCACCAAAGAAAACATTTCCTTATTCAGGATATTATAGGTATGATAGTTTCCAGGTCTTGAGAGTGTTGACACCAAAGGCTTTTTAGGTACCATTTTGGTTTCCTCAAATGCAGTCTGGCATATGGAATGAGTAGAATGCAGGAGGCCATGAACCCTTTAGCTTGTAGGATTTTCCTTGCTGATAACTGGGTTCTGGTGGCTAGTTGCGAGAAGTAGCCTGTAAGGTAGGCTTGTTTTTCTGGAGTAAGGAATGCCATCTGGGATGCTGTGTCCAGGCTTGCTCCCAGGAATACAATTTTTGTATGGGGACTAGTTTTGATTTCTTTTCATTGATAGTATACCCCAGGGAGGTCAGTAGGTCCTTTACAAAGGTCAGGTGCAGTAACAGCTTTTCCTGACTGTCTGCCTGAATCAGGCAATCGTCTAAGTAGGGGTAAATTTGAATATTTCTTTGTCTGCAAAAAGCAATGGCTGGAGCCAGGCATTTTGTGAAAACTCTGGGAGCAGTGGATAAGCCAAAGAGAAGCACAGAGAACTGCAAGTGCATAGATCCTGCCCTGAAACATAGATATTTCCTGCAAGATTCCCTGATTGGGATGTGTACGTATGCCTCTTTTAGGTCTAGGGTGGCTAACCAAGCATCCTTGGAAAGCATAGGAAGAAGCTGCTGGAGGGTGAGCATTTTGAATTTTGGTATCATCAGAAAGGGCATGCTAATCAAAACAGAATGGATAGATCAAGGACTGGGTGGCAGGTGCCCTCTTTTCTGGGTACCAGGAAGAGTCTGGAATAGAAACCTTGGCCTATCTGGTCTGCAGGAACATGCTGTATAGCCCTCATGGAGAGCAGGGAAAGTACTTGCTTTTTGGCCTCTGCCCACTGGTTTGAAGGAGGATCTGGGAACCCTTTTGGGGTTGGCAGAGTGTGGAAATAAAATTTGTATCCCTAGAACACTATGTTGAGGACCCATTGGTCACTGGTAATAGAGGCCCAGTTGTTTGCATCGAAGGAGAGTTTTCCTCCTAGGGGCACAAGCAGGTGGGCAGAGGTAAGGGGTGGAGGTGTAAAGTCACTGTGAGTTCTTACCATAAGGGGGTGGCTTAGCACTCCCTGTTTTTGAAGTGGAGGAACTCCATTGCTTAGATCTCTGCATTCCCTGGGACTGCTGTCTGAGGGGTATGCTTCCCCTGGGTCTGGGCTGAGCTGGCCTGGAGGGGGCTGGAAAGGACCAGTGCTTGGAGGGGCAATACCTACTGAACCTCGGAGGTTGGACTTGTAAAAAGTTTTTAACTGTCTGCATAGCTTTAGCTTTTTCTTCCATCTTTTTTAAGACCTCTTCTGCCTTGGTGCCAAACAAATTGTCTCTGTTCAATGGTGTGTTCAATAATTTTGATTTGACATGGTCTGGCAAGGTCTGTTCCTTAAGCCAAGCATGCCTTCTAAGGACAGAACCAGTGACTGGTGCCCTGCAAGATGCTTCTAGGGCGTCAAAGCCACATTGCAAGGTGTGCTTAGTAACTTGGCTTGCAGAATGCATAAGCTCTTGTAATTCTTTATTTTCTGCACAAGCAGGAAAGGAAGATATTTTTTGTTTGAGGAGTTCCATGGTATGCTGCTGATATTTCAGGATGTGGAGCTGACAATTTAGTGCTCTAATGGCAAGAGTTGCAGAGGTGTATACTTGTTTACCTCATCTGCCTAAAGCTTGGGAATCCCTGTCTAAGGGGGTGGGATTCTTAGATGAGGTAGTTTTAATTCCTTTTGGTCCTTGGGAGATGACATCTGGGTCAGCAGTAGGATTTTTGAAAAGGAATTTGTGAGAGTCAGGGACTCTGTAGTACCTGTCAGGTTTCCCAGGAGTAGGAGGAAGGGTGTCAGGAGTCAAACTGGATTCCATAAAAACATCATCCACAACATGAGGAATGGCTAAAGGTCTGTGCTGTGGTAAATCTAAGAATTCCCTGAGTCTCTTTTTTGACTGAGGATAGTCCTGACATTCCCACTTTAAATGCTCCCTTAAAGTATGTAGAGTTTCACCAAATGAAAAGTCCTCGGGAGGAGAGGCAGAAGGAGTAGATTCCTCTGCATCAGAATCCTCATAAGCAGAGAGGGGTTGCATGTCTTCATATTCAGAAACCTCAGAGTTATCGGACTCCTGTTCAGATAAAACTACTGGGGACAAGTCTCTTTTTCTTTTGGAAGGGGTAGTCTGGCTTCCCCTAATAAGCATAATAAGGTCTTCCGCCATTTTAAGCATTTGAGATTGAGGCATGGAAGCAGGTGCCTGAGCTTCGGTCATCATTTTTTTAGGTGTAGTTTGTACCCTGAGCCTTAGAAACTCGTTAGTTTTAGAAAGAACTGAAGATGTGAAAGAAGTCATCGGTTTGTGCTGAGTATCGGTAGTGCGAAGAACTTCCTCGGAATCTGGTGCCTGCTCAGCGGCTCTGGACCCATCCAAGGTAGAGACATCCGCAAGCTCCTTACTCGAAGAAGAGTCTTGCAGCATACCGGACTCTGAATGGGTCTCGGTAGTGGCCTGTGAATCCACAGAAGCTGGCATAAAGGGCTGCGAAAGTGCCTCACTGAGGACCAGAGAACTGACAACTAGCTTAATGGAAGTGTTGTTGGCAGTTTTGGATCTGTGCAGTCTGTCTCTAACTTTATCCTTACATTTTTTCAGAAGATCGGTAGTCGGATGGCTTACCAAAGCCATATCGGAATATGAGGACTGAGAGCGAAAATATTTAGCTACAATAGGGGCCCGACAACGTATAGTTCTGGCGTTGAACAAAGCACAAAAGTGATAGCAAGGGACATCATGGTCTGGGGCTAAACAGGTGACACAGTAAGAATGGAAGTCTCGGTGTGGTATTTGCTTTCCACAGGCAAGACAATTGTTAACTTTTTCTGACATCAGTTAGAGCAAGAAAAAAGGATCCCCAATGGGATATTTAGCTTTAGAAGACTTCAACTTCAATTCAGAAATGAAAACTCAGGTAGTGGCCGACTGGCACTCGTGCGAACTGCTTCTGCTTCGGGCTCCTCGGCAAGAAAGACTGATGTAATGGCGTTGGCTGCCTGATTTTATACCACTGATGACCTGACGTCAGTCCTGGAGTGACAGCAACTGATGCAGAAATACTAAGCCTCTGGTATTCGGGCCGACTGATGGCTACCCCTGGCAGGATAATCCAAGTGTGATGACTGCAACAGTGAAACACGAAGAATGTCTACCATTTGTATTAGTATTAATATTATGCAGTAAAATTGGACACCCTTTGTTAAGGGCCCTAAAGTAGCTGATAAGAAGTGACTTCTGGCAGTGATAACTATCTTTTAGTTTGGGCAGAAGAGGGCATAGCTAGTAAACCTGTGCCAGCCTTTCCCAGGTGCGTGTGTGTGTAAATCAAACCTCAAAGATTATGTGTGTCAGCTACTTGGGCAGGGACACGAAGCACTGGTTGGACAGAGAGGGTGCTGGAGGTCTTGGCTTGGTCACTCAGCTGAGATCTGAACTCTATAGCTTTGCCAGTGGGGAGTCTTACTGGGGATCTGGAGAAAGAGGGAGAAACAAGCCCCAGACTGACTGTGGTCTCTGTGTGCTCTTAAGGGAAATTGCATTTGATGCAGAGAGCTGCGTCTGAACATACTGTGCTTGTACCTGTTATCCTCTTAGTGAACATCCCCCACTGTTGCCAGTGGTGAGGATTGAGGCTCCTTTCTTTACTGATTGCCAGTGGTTGGTTGTCACATAAGGAATGAAGCGTTTTATGGTTATCTGTTATTGTAATGATGTAAACAAATAAGGAAAGCAATAAAGGAAAGGAAAAAAAAACTTCTGAAAAGATATATGAGAGTGATGAATTTTTATGAAATTTATCATTAAATAAGCTGCCCATAATGGCACAGATAAAATATAATGTGCAAGAAGAAAGATTATGTAATATGTTAAAGCAGAATATACACTAGACCAAGTGTTTTTGAAATGTAAAAAAGATGGAAAGTTAAGAAGTTCTTGGTTTTATTAAAAAAAAAGACTTTAGTACAAACACTTTAGTTATAATAATATGAATATATGATATTACGTAGGAATGACAGATGAAAGGAGTACTTCCAGCAGCTTCTGAATGAAGAAAATCCCAGAGAAGTTATACTGTCCAGACATGGGCTATGATGAAAGAAGAAGAAAAGCCTACCCTGGAGTAAGTAAGAACAGTACTATGGAAAAATAAAGTCAGGGAAAGCAGAAGGCTCAGATGAGGTCATGACAGATGTGATCAAAATGTTGAGTGAGCTGAGGAGAAATGGCTTCTGAGGGTACTCAGAGAAAGGCGCATCCTAGATGACTGGCAAATAAGTATTCTAGTGCCAGGGACATCAAAGATGACTGCACACTGATCAATGGCTTGATTTCAGCTCTCCCAGTGTGAAAAAAAGAAACTGCGGGATAAGGGCCAGAAACTCTGCAAATTTTAGTAAATTCAATTACTGGCTAGTAAGTACAATGCCTGAATGTCAGTAAAGTAGAAACTTGGAGACTTTGAAAGAAAATCAACTAGAAAAGGTGGAGAGAAAATGCAGCAAAAATGAATTCAAGCTCCAGTTTTGGTGCAAGACATGGTTTCCGGTAACCAAGAGGAAGATATAAATCAAATGTGCTCAGAACTGATTAAAATAAACAAAACACTGAAGGAGTCTATCAACTCAAATAATAAAAGGCTGGAAAAAATAAAAGAAGATTTAAACAGCTATTCACATGAACTGATAAAACTGCAAAAATTAGAGATCGAAAAGAAGAAAAGGCTGGCTGAATATGAAATTGCTCAAGAAGAGCTGTTTGAAAAAATAGTAAAATTGAAGGACAGAGTACACAGGTAAACCTGATATTCTTTGCTGTACCAGAGAAACTGGATGGAACAGAATGCATTTGTATTAGAAAGCACAAATAAGCAAATGGACTGGTATTTCACAGCAGGTATTGTTAATTGAAAGGGCACATCTGTGTATGTTCCAAACCTGGCCATGAGAAACAGCCAAAACCTGCATTAGTAAAGATGCAGTCATACCAGCAGAAAGAATAGATCCTGACAAAACTGTGGCCAAATGGTAAAGTATTAAAAATTGGAGACAGTAGAGTGTTTGTGGAAAATGATTATTCATGGTACACCAAGCATAAGAGAAGCAAATTTATCCCATCAATCAGAGAGGCAGGTGTGAGATTCAAGCTGCTGTAGCCAATTGAATTCAGAATATTTTTTTGTTGCAGAATAGGCCAAGAAGGAAATACAAAAGTTTGTTGAACAAAAAGTGAGCCATTAAACAGAAAGGGACTCTGCTTCTCATTCTTCTGATAATAAAGCTTATAGAATGACTTTGCCAGTGAAACCTTTTCCAGTGTTCCACAGGAAACAGTTGAGAAACAGAAAAAAGCAAAGGAGAAGAATCAGGAGTACCTTGGACTTGAACCAGCATCCAAGGTTGGGAGATGGAAATGAAAAGGAAGATCAGCAACATTGAAATTAGTCAATAAATGTGAGGCTATAAAGCATCGACCACATTTGTGTAATATGGGTTTACAAGAAAAGTGGAAAAATTGGACTTTTGTTGACTTTGTTAAAGCTGTGGGGGACTGAAACGTATATGCCATACTTAATGTCAGAAATATTTGGAAGGACACTGAAGGGAAGGAGAAAAATGTGACTGTAAGTAAAGCAGTTTTTGTTCTTAACAGTATTTGCATAGGCATTTCATGATACAAATTGCATGTCATATAGAAATGTATCTTCTGTTATCGTATGTAATAACGATATTAAAGTAATCAGGTGGCTTTTTTTCTTCTTTTACAGTTTTAAGAAATGTAGACATTACAATGTAAAAAGAGAAGAAAGGCTGGTCAAAAGCATGTTTAAGTTAATATGCTGTAATCTTGAGTTGTTGAGGTGAGGGATGGGGTGTAAAAGTGCACAGACTATAATATATGTAGAGTTGATATGTTATGTCTTACTTTTGCATAGGGGAATGTCTGGATTAAGACCTTTGGCTTAATCTAATAACTCATTTTTTGCATTAGCAAGTATATAAGAGAACACTGAGTGTAATGAAAAGTTGAGAGGTTTGCAGAGGTGTACATTTGGTACTTATGTCTTTATGGAAACAAACTGACTATAGGGGGAAGCAATAAAAGCCAGAACACTTTTTAAAGCTAAAGGTTAATGTTTTTTGAAGGCAAATATGCTATTTTTCACATATGGGAGGGGAATGAAGATAAGACAAGAACTGACAGCAATTAGTGCAAGTAGGAGCACACACTGTAACATGTCTTATCATGTATAACCTTAATCTTAGTATAAGTTATGTCTGTGTGTGCAGCTGTCACTTTACAATGATTGTTCCTATCAAGAGGGTTAAACATCATTATTTGAAGATGTACATAGTTTTGTGTGTTTGTTTTAAGTCAGTTGGTTGTAAGGGTGTTCTGGGCATGTGTTTGGTTCTTTGTTTGAGGGCTTTCATTCAAACAAAACATCTTATAAATGTTATATAGGTTTAAATGGAAATTTCAAGAAACAACTGTATAAGAGATCAACCTTTCAAACTTTAGTGGGTGCATGTAACACAAAAGCTGGATATAGACATTTGAAAAAGCTGTCAGATATAATAGGTGGGAATAATAACTTTTTATCATAATGACTACACTAAACATATTATTTTGTAATGTGAACGGCCTCACAAGTATAAACAAAAAGGTGAGAGTATTGAATTATAATAAGAAAAGTTGAGTGTAAACAGCCATGCTACAGGACACATACCTGAAAAGAAGTGAGCATGTGAATTTTATAAAGAAAAGATTTCAGGATGGTTATGCATCAGAGTATCAGAGACAAAGGAAAAGGGGAGTACTTATACTAATTCTTAGAAGATTTCCAATAGTGATAGAATAGGAAGAAAGATGTAGTAATGGTAGATATGCAGTAGTAAGGGGCTATTGGCATTACTCAGGCACATATTTATATTCTACCTAAAACTGTTATTATGGAGCTTAAGAAAATTGTGGGAGAAATAATCATCTTTCAGCAGGGAATATTACTTATAAGTGGGGATTGGACTTGATTTTAAACAGTGAAGATGTATAAGGGGGACCTTGAAGGGAAAATATAACAAAGGGTCTATTTCTAAAGAAAGTTATGAAATTATTTGGTATGGAAGATGTGAATGCAGTAGTAGAAACTCAAAGAGAATTTACATATTATTTCCTATTATTCCCTGTGGTACAGTAATGGTGCTAGACTAGAACAAAATTATTTTTCACAGGAACATGTGCTTTTAATTGAAAGCTTTGACACACATGCAATAAGCATGTCAGATCATGCACCAATAACAACTAAGATAAAGATACAGGGTAATGGAATAAAAATGAGATATCAGCACTTCCCTACCTATCCATTAAAAAGAGAAGAATTTAAGGAATGGGTAGTGGAAAATATTCAAAAGTTATTAACGAAGATAGAAATTTCTTGAAGGTATAGCTAGTGGGTGGGATAAAATGAAAGTGGAATTTAAAAACAGGGTAGAATTAAAAGAATAAATGGATATGGTTAAGAAGTAACAAGAATTATTTAGAGGGGCTGACAAAGGTTAAAGTATTTCAGAGTAAGTGGAATCTCACAGAACAAGAACAGGTACAACTGCAGAGTACTAAAGAGAAATTAAGGAAGTATGTGGATAATATGTATGAGCTTAGAAATATTGCTACTAAGCAACTGTTTTTTTGATGATAAGTCCAGAGCACAAAAACTCTTAGCACAATGACTTAAGCAACAGAAAGTAGAAAAAGGCTTGCTGCCAAACTCAGAAAGCCTATAACAAGAAAAATGCCCAGAGATATTTCATAAAATTTATGAAAATTTGTATAAAGCAGAGGAATATGGAAATCAAGAGAAAGTACAAATGGAAATATTTATGGAAGACGTAAATATGCCAAGGTTAAGGGCAGGTGAGTCTCAACAATTAACAATTAAGATAGAAGGAAATGAGATAAAAACAGTAACATATAATCATTCTGTAGGAAAGTCTCCAGGAATAGATAGTATTCCTGTGGAAGTTTCAAAGCTAGGAGGGAAGGAAGTGAAAAAGGTCTGGAATGTTTTGTTTAACATAGTGGAAAGTGGAATTTAAAAACAGGGTAGAATTAAAAGAATAAATGAAGAAAGAGTCTAACTGGGCATTCCTAGACTTGTAGAAAGCATATGAGAAGATGCCATGAAACCTAATCTAGAAAGTCCTACAATGGATTGAAGTCCTAGAAACATTGGTAAAATTAGAGCAGGCTATTTACAAGGACCCAGTGTGGTGACACAAGTACAGACCTTGCTTGGACTCACAGGGGTGTTCCCTGTGGAATAGGATGGGAATCAGGGTTCAGCTGTGAGCTCATTGCTGTTCGTAGTCATGATAGACTATTCCAGCAAACAGGTAGGAGGGTACAGATCAACAAACTGTTGTATGCAGGTGATGTGGTATTACAAACAAACTGTCAACAAGAACCAAATGAGAGAGGAATGAAATGCAAAACTGAAGGAACACAGGATGAAACTGAGTACAGATAAGACAGTTGTAATGTCAACAAATGGGAAACATCAAAAGAAGCTGAAAACTGAGAATGAAGGCAAAACAGTGGAACAAGTTAAATGCTTCAAGTATGTATGTAAAAAGGGTGATTGAAGAGAAGAAAAGTCTGAATGAGGAGGTCGAATCTAGAATCAGAGGGACTGCAGCTAAGTGGGACATAGTCAGGAGTAATGTGTGAGACAGAGGAATGCTAAAGAATCTGAAAAGAAAGGTGAATAAACAGTGGTGTGACCAGGAATACAGTATAGTACAGAAATCTGGGCAGTGAAGTTAGAGCAGTTGAGGAGGCTAGAGGTGATGAAGATGAAGTGCCTGAGGCAGGTGGTAGGATGCACACTGTGGGACAGATGAAGAAATGAGGACAGCAGAGCAGAAGCTCAAGTAGCTCCAATTGCAGAAAAGGTGAAAGAGCACAGATTGTGGTGGTTCAAGCAAATGTGCAGGAAAACAGAAGAAATCTGGTGAAGAAGATTTGGGACAAACAGGAAGAATGCAAGAGGAAACAAGAACATCCAGTGAAGAGACATATAGATTGTGTGACGGAAGACCTGCGACAATCAGGTATGACTATCAAAGAATGTAGGAAAATGGCATTGAACTGAGAGATGGTGACAGTTGAAACATCCCTGTCCCCTGTAGAAAATGGGGGAAAAGGGGGCTGGTGATGATTGTTATGATTACATAGGAAATATGAAGTTGACACTTTGACTGTGTTTGCTACAGTATATATATATATATATATATATATATATATATATATATATATATATATATATATATATATATATATATATATATATATATATATATATATATATATATATATATATATATATAAATATATGCACACACACACACACACACACACACACACACACACACACACACACACACACACACACACATGCATACATATATATATATATATATATATATATATATATATATATATAGGGCCACTTCTAAATTTCAAAGTTTCAAAACTTCAAATTTCTTATGGTCAAGACCATATGATCGAAGTTTTAAAACTTCGATCAGTTTAAATGGAGATCACTGTACAGCGCAGAATGGTATATTTACTGTTTCCCTTGCTGTAGTGTGATCTCGGAGTTGGTATATTTAATTAGGAGGGGGGGGGTGTTTTTTTTGTTTTTATTTATTTATTTTTTATTTACATTTTGAAGTTTCAAAACTTTGATCATATGGTCTCGACCAAAAAGAAATTCGAAATTTTGAAACTTTGAAATTTAGAGGTAGACCCATAATATATATATATATATATATATATATATATATATATATATATATATATATATACACACATATTTATATATATATATATATATATATATATATATATATATATATATATATATATATATATATATATATATATATACACACATATATATATATATATATATATATATATGTGTGTGTGTGTACATATATTTATGGATATACAGACATAAAGAGTTTTTGTATAACAAAGTGTGGGGAAAGTATGTGGTAAGTAGGATTTAAAATGGTTGTGACAGGTGGTGTTAGGTGGTTAGAATGATGGAAGTGTTAAAATGTGTAAATTGTTTGTAAACGATTAATGTATAACATATTGAAAAGAAATAAATAACAATAAAATACCTCTACTCATTTTGATAAGTGCCATGGGATCTTTTACATCCACCTAAGCTACTACCAAGTCAGGCAAATGGGACTTGACTTTAATGCATCATGTGAAGGAGTGCACACTCAGAACTGCAGCCCCTCCCCCCCATGCTGCATTGCAGCATCAGCAACGGAAAAATGAATTCAAGCACCTGGAATGGGAACAGAACCCAAAGACTTCTGATAGTCCAGCAAAAAAGATGAATGTGCTACCCGTTGTCCCACTGAAACAAGTGGAATATAAAGAGGTCTGGGGAATGATACATAAACAATCTTGCACTGTAAGAGTAAGAAATTAATTTTGTGATGAGTGGGAAAGTCACAAGTCTCAAACTCCAGTTCCTTAATCTTACAGTGTGAGATGTTTCATGTATTACATAACCCAGATCTCTACGTTTTGCATTTTACATTGTTTCATTGTTTTCTTTAATTTCAGTTTTAGTTTCCTCCTTCATTTCAATAGGATGTGGTAAATACTTTGCATAAGGTGAATACCGAATATGGTAAACTTTGCCTCTAGATGATTTTCACTGTCAAAGTGCTACCCTGACCCCATGTGCAAAAATGGGAAAAGGGGGTTGTGGATGGATGGGTGGATATAAAGGGGCTGTTTAATGTAGTTTTCTGGTGTAATTATAGAATGAGTTAAAATAGTAATTAAAGGAATCTGGTAAGATTTTCTATTATTTTAGTGGTATAATGAAAGCTGTGCTTGGATTTGTTAGTTTTATACCTTTGTTACATTTTTCGGTAGTTAAATTTTACTTATGTTAGTTACATAAGATAATGTCTGTTTTACCATTAAATATTATTTTTTGATTGACAGGTTGAGACTGAATTTTTATTTTATCATTTCTTTTACCAGTTGTTAATTAAAAAATCTAAGGTCAGATTTTGGATTTATTTTAGGTTCATAGGTAGGTACTAGGCTATCTGCCCGAAGGCATTTATAAGCCTAGTGGAATGTGTTGGCTTTCGCCGCCCCTTAGATTAGTTCCCTGTGCCTCTCTCCAGCAGAGCTATTGAAGTGATCCCTGGGATAAACTTTCTGTTTCCCATCCACTCATCAAGGTTTCTCTTGAAGAGGGTTAGCAAGGATCTCTGCCTAATGTAGATTGGAATCTTGTTCCAGAGCATGGGAAGTCTTTGGGACAGGAATCTATCCCTCCAGTACGTCCTATTTATTGTTGTGGTGAGGTTTAGATGCCTGGAGCATGTGGCTCGAGGGGATATGGTTTTCTTTAGGTGGAGCATGTCCATCTATTCCGGGTTGGACATGGGCTTATATGTCAGGCAGAGATCACCTCTGAGTAGGCGGTATGCAACCGAGTACAGCTGGGGTTTCTTCATTCGAGCTGCATAGGGCATCTGCTTGAGGGCAGTGATCCTCTTAGTGACGTACTTCTGTGGTCTTTCCAGTTGTTGCAGGTGTCTTGTAAGGTACATCCCAAATGGGGCATTGTACTCTATGATGGGTCTGAGGAGTGATGCGTAGAGGGGCCCAATGACCTCTTTCAATCTGGATGCAAACCCTTTTGTGATTAGGTGAGCCACATAGAAGGATTTTCTAACCACTTTGGCAATGTGATTATCAAAGTAGAGGTTCCTATCTACTTGGGTCCCCAGATCTCTTATTACGTCTTCCATATTTGGGGGCTACCACCTATGTGATAGTTTGTGGGTACTTTGTTTTTTCCAAAGGGGATGACTATGCACTTTTTGGCATTTAGCTTGAGGCCATGGTTTTGACACCAGGTATCTGTCTCAGTGAGACCCTTTTGGAGGATGTCTGAGTCAGCCAGAGAGTCAGTTATAGCCCCTAGTTTGCAGTCGTCTGTGAACTTGGTCAGCCATAGTCCTCCTGTGCTTGCCTGTACCTCTGATAAGTATATGCTGAACAGGAGGGGTCCTAGGACTGAGCCCTGGGGAATGCCACTTGTAACCGGTTTAGAGTCAGACCTAGCTCCCGCAACTCTTACCATGTGGGTTCTGTCCATGAGCCAGTTGGCAACCCATCTCGTGACGTAGGGGTTTATGTTCAGGCTGGTGAGCTTGTCTATAATACCTGAGTGGGGAATGGTGTTGAAGGCCTTTGCGAGGTCTGTGTAGGCTGTGTGGACCATCTTTCCCTCATCTATAGCCTTGGAAACTGTCTCAAAGAAGTCCACTAGGTTTAGGAGGCATGATCTGCCCTTAACAAAGCCGAACTGGGTAGGGTCCAGTGTTTGGAGGTTCCCACTGTCTCTGTTAATGAGATCCATGATGATGCACTCCATAGCTTTGCAGACCAAGATAGTCAGGCTCACAGGGCGATAGTTCCCGGGATCCATTGTGGCTCCACCTTTGTGGAGTGGAATAACCAATGCTGTGCGCCACTCTGTGGGCACATAGCTTGTGGAGAGGCTGAGTTTAAACAGTGTGTTTAGGTGAGGGGTTAGTTCATCTTTGAGCTTGTGTAGGACGCAGCCTGGGACACCGTCCGGTCCCATTGATGCTGTGTTTTTTGCTTTGGATAGGGCTGTTTTAACCTGAGTGTCTGTGATTTCAGGGGCACTACATTCTTCTGGTACAGTTATGGGCCCTTTTGGGGGTGAGAGGAGGGTGAAGTTTGCACTGAACCTGTCTGCCAGGATGTTGGCTATATCGGTTGGTTTTGTGTATTTTATGCCATTCTGCACTAACTCTGAGTAGATCTGAGAATTGCCACTTAGGTTCTTGACATAGCTAAAGAATGCCTTGTGGTTATCTTTGGAGTGCATGGCAATTTTTCTTTTGAAGCTAGCCTTGGATGATTTTATGAGGCAACGTAGTTTCTTGCTGATACTGATCAGGGATGTCTTTCCTTCTTGGGATTTTACTCTTTTCTGTACTAGTTTTCTCCTTCTGTTGTATAGCTTGTTCATGGCAGGGGTCCACCAGACTGGTTTCCTTTTCTTGGAGGAGTGAGTCTTGGTTTTGTTTGGGATAGCATGATCCATGCATTCTTGTAGGTGCCCGTAGAGTGCATTTGTAAAGGATTTTGCAGCTTGGACAGCATTATCCTTTAGCATGGGGGCTTTGAAACTTCCCACCTCTGTCTTAAGTAATGTGAAGTTTGCTTTTGAAAAGTTTTTCATGGTGGTTTCTTTGACCGGGGGTGGTGGCGGAATGTGGATATCCAGAGTGATTAGTTTATGGTCATCTCTAACCAACGAGGGGTTGACGTCTGGTATGGAACACCAGTCACTCATGTTGGTGATGACTAGGTCCAATATGTTGTCACCTCTGTTGGTGGTGTTGACCAGTTGATCCAGGGTGTTTGAGTTTATAAATTCTAGGAAATGTTGGGCAAGGGAGTTTGTACTTGAGTAGTTCTCCCAGTTAATGTTTGGGTAATTGAAATCACCCAATATCAGGGTGTTTGGTAGGACCTTTATGTTTCCTAGTGTTTCCAGGAATGTGGAGTGGGGTCCTGACACATGGTGGGTGATCTGTAGCAAGCTATAATTTGAATAGCAGTTTTGCCCATTGTTAGTTGCACGTGGATGATCTCTGAAGCATCGTGCTGTGCCACTAACCTGGAGGTGTGAGTATCCTTGATGAATATGGATACTCCCCACCTTTTTTATTTCGGTCCGGGTTTTGTGGCCGAAATATATGGTATGAGTTGAAGCCTGGTAGTGCTGGGGTGCTCTCTGGAGCCTTAAACTAGGTTTCTGTTACTGCACATATATCGATTTTCTCCATACTGAGGAGTGCCTCAAGTGCGTGCATTTTGATATTTAGACTTCTGGCATTGAGTAGCATTACCCTCAGTTTTTTGTTACTTGTGCTATTTACAGTGGTGGGTTTGTCTTTTGAGCCTTGCCTAAAAAAGGCACTATGGGGGTGGCAAGAGCCTTGGCCAGTATTCAAAAGCCTAAGGGTGACAGGTGCAAGACATCTCTAGCGAAGCAGTGTGGCTTGTCGAGCATGTCATCCCAGGCTGACAGACACTGGATCCCCTTTGAATGACACCAGAAGCTTAGCCAATTGTTGAAATTGATCATTTTTTCTCTATACCATGATATCATTCTTGGTGACGGCAGGATGCTACTCAGGGTCAGGGTCATACCGGCCTGGGCTACATGATCAGAGAGCTCCTCCATGTCTCTTTTCATGTAGTCCAGGGAGGTACGGCTCAGGTCATTCACACCAACATGGACAATGACAGAGTTATATTTGTACTTGTTCTGGAGTGACCTGAGTGCTTGTGTTATGTGTCAGATCCTGGCACCCGACAGGCAGCTAACAGTAACCGTCTCCTTGTTCAGCCTAGTGAGTGGGACGTCAGTATGCCTGACTATAAATTTTAGTACGTACAATAAATTTATTTTTTGTGACTGTGTGTGTGTGTGTGTGTGTGTGTGTGTGTGTGTGTGTGTGCGTGTGTGTGTGTGTGTGTGCGTGTGTGTGTTTAAACTTAGTTACAACAAAAATAGTGTTTTGCAGTAAGGTTTCTGATTTGCTGGGACATTTGTGATACACATAGTAAGAAATGTAAGAGAACCCAGCCACTGGGGATGCACAAGCCAGTGCATTTCTTTGTGTCAGTCCCAAGCTCGGATAAATGGGGAGGGTTGCATCAGGAAGGGCATTTGGCGTAAAATTTTGCCAAGTCATACATACGGACAACAGTACAGATATACATACCGGATCGGTCGAGGCCCAGGTTAACAACGACCGCCACCAGTACTGTTGGCCAACAGGGTGCTAGCGGAAATTAGGCTACTGTTGGCCGAAGGAAGAGAAGAGGGGGAAGGCATGCCCGAAGGCAAGTAAAGGCTAGGACTGTGATAGTGAGGGTCAGAACTTTGAATGTTGGCAGTATGACTGGTATAGGGAGAGAGCTAGCTGATATGATGGAGTGAAGGAAGGTTGGTATATTGTGTGTGCAAGAGACCAGATGGAAGGGGAGCAAGGCTAGGTGTATCGGATGTGGGTTCAAATTGTTTTATCATGATGTGGATGGGAGGAGAAATGGCGTAGGGGTTATCCTGAAGGAACAGTATGCTAAGAGTGTTTTGGAGGTGAAAAGAGTGTCAGATAGAGTGATGTTTATGAAGCTGGAAATTGATGGTGTAATGATGAATGTTGTTAGTGCATATGTTCCACAAGCTGGGTGTGCGATGGATGAGAAAGAAAAATTTTGGAGTGAGTTGGATGAAGTGGTGATGACTGTACCCAAGGGTGAGAGACTGGTGATTGGGGCAGATTTCAATGGGCATGTTTCTGAAGGGAACAGAGGGGATGAGGAAGTGATGGGTAGGTATGGTGTTAAGCAAAGGAATGCAGAAGGCCAGATGGTAGTGGATTTTGTGAAAAGGATGGACATGGCTGTGATGAATATGTATTTTAACAAGAGGGAGGAGCATAGGGTGACATACAAGAGTGGAGGAAGATGCACACAGGTGGATTATACCTTATGTAGAAGGGCCAGACTGAAGGAGATTGGAGACTGTAAAGTGGTGGCAGGGGAAAGTGTAGTTAGGGAGCATAGGATGTTGGTTTGTAGGATGACATTGGTGATCAAGAAGAGGAAGTTGAGTGTGAGGGCAGCACCAAGGATCAAATGGTGGAAATTGAAAAAGGGTAATTGTGAGGTGGAGTTCAGGGAAGAGTTAAGACAGGCACTGGGTGGCAGAGAAGAGTTACCGAATAGCTGGGTAACTACAGCAGAGCTAGTAAGAGAGATGGCTAGAAAGGTGCTTGGTATGACATCTGGACAGAGGAAGGAGGACAAGGAGACCTGGTGGTGGAATGAAGGAATACAGGAGAGTATACAGAGAAAAAGGTTGGCAAAGAAGAAGTGGGATTGTCAGAGAGATGAAGAAAGTAGACAAGAGTATAAGGAGATGAGGTGCATGGCAAAGAGAGAGGTGGTGAAGGCTAAGGATAAGGCGTATGAAGAGTTGTATGAAAGGTTTGACACCATGGAGGGAGAAAAGGACCTGTACGGATTGGCTAGACAGAGGGATCGAGCTAGTAAAGATGTGCAGCAGGTAAGGGTGATAAAGGATAATGAGGGAAACGTACTCACAAGTGAGGAGAGTGTGTTGAGCAGATGGAAAGAGTACTTTGAGGGGCTGATGAATGAAGAGAATGAGAGGGAGAGAAGGTTGGATGATGTGCGGATAGTGACTCATGAAGTGCAGTGGATTAGCAAGAAGTAAGGATAGCTATAAAAAGGATGAAGAATGGAAAGGCTGTTGGTCCAGATGACATACCTGTGGAAGCATGGAGGTGTTTTGGTGAAATGGCAGTGGAGTTTTTAACTAGATTGTTTAATGAATCTTGGAAAGTGAAAGGATGCCTGAGGAATGGAGAAAAAGTGTTTTGGTACCACTTTTTAAGAATAAGGGTGGTGTGCAGAGCTGTAGTAACTACAGAGGGATTAAATTGATCAGTCACAGCATGAAGTTATGGAAAAGAATAGTGGAAGCTAGGTTAAGAAGGGAGGTGATGATTAGTGATCAGCAGTATGGTTTCATGCCAGGAAAGAGCACTGCAGATGCAATGTTTTCTCTGAGAGTGTTGATGGAGAAGTACAGAGAAGGTCAGAAGGAGTTGCATTGTGTCTTTGTGGACTTAGAGAAAGCGTATGACAGGGTGCCTAGAGAGGAGTTGTGGTATTGTACGAGGAAGCCGGGAGTGTCAGAGAAGTATGTATGCATGGTACAGGATATGTACAAGGGTAGTGTGACAGTGGTGAAGTCTGCGGTGGGAGTGATGGATGCGTTTAAGATGGAGGTGGGATTACATCAAGGATCAGCTCTGAGCCGTTTCTTATTTGCAATGGTGATGGACAGGTTGACAGACGAGATCAGACAGGAGTCCCCATGGACTATGATGTTTGCAGATGACATTGTGATCTGTAGTGAGAGTAGGGAACAGGTGGGAGAGACCCTGGAGAGGTGGAGATATGGTCTAGAGAGAAGAGGAATGAAGGTCAGCAGGACTAAGACAGAATATATGTGTGTGAATGAGAGGGAGGATAGAGGAATGGTGAGGATGCAGGGAGTAGAGGTGGCGAAGGTGGATGAGTTTAAATACTTGGGATCAACAGTTCAGAGTAATGGTGAGTGTGGAAGAGAGGTGAAGAAGAGAGTACAGGCAAGGTGGAGTGGGTGGAGAAGAGTGTCAGGAGTGATTTGTGACAGATGAGTACCAGTAAGAGTGAAAGGGAAGGTCTACAAGAGGGTAGTGAGATCAGCTATGTTATATGGGTCGGAGACAGTGGCATTGACTAAAAGGCAGGAGTCAGAGCTTGACGTGGCAGAGGTGAAGATGTTAAGATTTGCACTGGGTGTGACGAGGATAGACAAGATTAGGAATAAGTATATTAGAGGGTCAGCCCAGGTTGGAAGGTTTGGAGGCAAAGCCAGAGAAGCAAGATTACGTTGGTTTGGACATGTGCTGAGGTAGAGTATATTGGGAAAAAGATGCTAAGGATGAAGCTGCTAGGTAACAGGAAAAGAGGAAGGCCTAAGATAAGGTTTATGGATGTGGTGAGAGAGGATATGCAGGTGGTTGGTGTGACAGAGCAAGATGCAGAGGACAGGAAGAAATGGAAACAGTTGATCCGCTGTGGCGACCCCTAACAGGAGCAGCCGAAATGAGAAAAATAGTAAGAAATATAAGAGGAGGATATATGTGATGATACTGCACATAGGATGCATATAAGTAAATTCTCTACATCTATCTTTATATAATGAGAGAGAGAAAAAAGTGAAATGAGAAATAGGAGAAACAGATTTTAGTGTAGCCAGTCTGAAGGTGGCAGCTCTGTGTACATTGTGGTTGTTAAGGAGAGCACTCTTGGCAAACATCAAAGACTGAAGAAGTACTGATTTCCAGGACTGTAAATATGCTCTTACTTAAGCATTTGTCCATTCTTGCCATGGCATTATAAAACATGACACCTGGATAAATTAATTTGACATAGAAACTCTATATGCTTCCTCATAAGCATCTTCTGTGTCAGCTGTATCCTTTTTTATCTTTCCGAAATGCTTGATTAACATCTTGTTAACTCCCTAGTGTAATTGTAGGATACTGCTGTTACCAGCTTAGAGGAAAGCCCCCTTCTATGAAATTAGATCTGATGTCAATTTTCATTAATTTCTCAACAACTGGGTCCTGATCCGACAGTCGGATCAAATTCTGCAGTTACTTTAGCTCGTGGCCACCCAAAAACTCTCAAACTCCTCCCTTACCCATAATGCACCAACCCCTAACATACCTCAGATCTCGTTTGCTGCTTTCATGATTAGACGTGGTTACCTTGAGCTTTCGAGCATTTGGTTATCACGATAAGTGCTTTCATTTTTCTGCATTTCTAGAATAGTTTATCATTTTTCTCTACTATAAATCCTGCCTTTTCTTACACTCTGTGTAGTGTTTTTTTTTTCTCATAGTTGGTATTTGTTGTTATTTATATTTCTTCACCTTTTACACTTTCTAGTATAATTCTTTGTACCATTGTTAGTATTTCTCTTCCTTTATTCCCCACTAGTTAAAAAAAGACTTTCCCTCTTATTTATTTATTTATTTATATTTATTTACCAGGAAGGTCTGACTGGGTCAGAATGAACCCATTTTCAGCAGAGGCCCACAGAGAAAAGCTCCAGATTACATACACGTAAGTACACTCTTTATACAAAAAAGTTTAAATTTGCAAGCGTTACAAATACATACAGTGGTGAGAAATAAACACGAGACCTTGTAGGCTATTTACAAATTGCCTGAAGTTGCAGGTAAGAGGGTACATTTATATGAGGTAGAAGGTAATTGTTAAAGTAACCAATATAGATGTGATAGTAAAATTATACAGAGTGAAAGGAGTACAGATGGTTAGAGTAAAGGAGAGTTGCAGTCAGGTCTAGTCTGCAGGAGAGTTTAGCCTGGGTCAGAGTAAAGGCACAGCCAAGAGTTTATCATGTGCTGTTTTAGTGCAGTTTGGAAGGTAGGTAGGTTAGTAATAGTTCTCAAATTAAGCGGGAACGAATCCCATGCTTTTGAAATACAGTGGGAGTAGAGGTTTTGTTCAGCTTTCTTGGAGGGTTTATATACATAGAGAAGTTCTTTATCTGTAGACCTAAGTGTTCTGCTTGGGTTGTAAAGTCTAATGATGTTACTTATAGTTGGGCAGGCTGTGGTTTTGTAAGTTATGGAGTGTTAGAGGTTGGGTATATAGTAGATTGTTGGGTAATTCTAGCCAGTTTAATTTTTTTAGTGACAGACAGTGATGGGTTCTAGTTTTTGAGTTGGTAGCAAATTTGGCCACTTTATTATAGGACTCGTCCATGTTGGATCTCGAGGAGCTCTATAGATTGGTAAGTATTGGAGCACCATAAACCAGGGAGGGTAAAAGGAAAGCTTTGGCAAGGGTGTTTTTTGATGAAGAGGTGAATGTGTGCTTGTTTTCTAAAGTGTGCCAAGCTTTTGGTGTTATTTTTTTTTTTTATGTTTTGTTGAATGTGAAGATCGAACCAAAGGTGATCATCTATAACAACATCCATTAATTTAGTGTGGTGGACAGTTTCAATGGTTGTGTTGTCAGCAGAGAGAATTTTGAAGTTGTTTAGATTAGTAGTACTGCTCTTTGGCTGAAAAAGGAGCAATTTACTTTTTTAGGGGTTCAGGAAAAGCTGGCAGTTGGTAAGCCAGAATTCAACAGCATAGAAACTTTGTCGAGTATTGAGGAGAAGCTGGGATAGTGTGCGAGAGGTATAGATTATTGTGGAATCATCAGCATGTTGGATTAGTGTTCCATAACTAGATGCTCTACAGAGATCATTAGTAAAAATGTTGAAAAGTTGGGGCCCTAGGATGGATCCCTGTGGGACTCCAGTGGGGTTCACTAGAAAGGTGGAAATCTCATTTGACCATTTTACAGATTGTTTTTGATTGTGTTAGTAGCTATGGAACCAAATTATTGTTGGGGGTATTTCCTAGGTTAGAGAGCTTGTTTAGGAGTAAAGAGTGAGACACTGTATCAAATGCCTTTGAGAGATCAGGAAATAGTGCAGCTACATAGTAACTAGAGTCTCTAGCTCTGTTTACTATGTTAGTGAAGGTTAAGAGGGATATAGTTGTGCTGTGGCCGAGAAGAAAACTATGTTGAGTGTTTGTGAGGAGGTTGTTATGCTATAGGTAATTCACAAGTTGAATATCAATAAATTTTTCCAGTATTTTAGCCATGTGGAAAGTATGGCTATGGGTCGAAAGTTTGTACATTCAGTGGAGTTACCTCATTTGTGAATGGGGATTATATGAGACTTTTTCCAGATACTGGGTATCTTGGATGCAGATATAGATCAGTTGATCAAGATACTGACAGGATATGCTATAGAGTCACTGCTAGTTTTAAGTATGTAGGTGGGAGGTTGTCAGTGGAAGCAGAGCAGGGTTAAGTTTGAGTAAAAATTTTTTTATGAGGTTTGTAATTACTGGGTGAAAGTGGGATGCTTCACAGAGGGTGGTTCAGTGCAGTGGAAATGGGGAGGATGAGAAGGGCTTGGGTTCGGTGATTGGAGTGTATTGGGGGTAGATAAAGAGGAAGAGTGGTATGTATTGGAGGATTTAGTGGTAAGATCTGTTATTGACTTTATGAAGTGAATGTTCAAGTCTTCAGCAATTTAGGAGGGAGGAACATTTAGTGAGATCTTGCTTTCCTTTTTGTTCCAGGGTGGGGCAGAGTTGTAATAGTGGATCAGAATTTTTTTTTTAGATTAGTTTTGTGCTTTTGTTGTAGGTGACTGTAATATGCCTGTTTGTTTTTGGTATCTAGTTTTATAGCTTGGTTACGTAGCTGCTTAAAAGTGATTAGATCTTGTTCTTTGTTACTTTGTTTCCATAGAGCCCAGGCTGTGTCCCATTTTTTCCATTAGGTTTTTCCATTCATTGCCAGGGTATGGGATTGTTTTTTATTCTTTTGGTTCGAAGTGGGGCTAGGGTATCTAGTAGTTTTAGGAAGCAGTTATTAAAGTAGCGTAAGTAGTCTTTTTTTTTTTTTTTGTTTAAACTAGTGTGTTACGATGTCAGAAAAAGGCCTTTCTGGCTTTAAGTGCCAGAAGTGCAGGCAAAAGTTGCCCTTGTCCAATGCTCACTCTTTATGTGTTTATTGTTTGGTCCTGGACCATCTTCAGGTAGACTATCTTATCTGTAAAAACTTTAATCCGCGTACTGTTGCGGACAGGAAAAATAAACTTATTTTGAAAGGGTTACTTCCTACATCCTTCTCTGAGGCTATTGCTAGGACTCAACCCCCCCCCCCCCAAGTCAAAATCAAAGGAGCCTTCCATTAAGTCTCCTAGGCCTTCAGGATCCTTGACTCCCTCATCCACAGAGCTTCCAAAGAAGAAACATAAATTGGACCTGAAGGCTGCTACTGTTCTACAGGCATCAGATTCAGTAGAGGCCTCCTCAGATCCAAGGCCTTTACCCAGAACCAGATATTCACCCAGTATAGATCCAGTACCTTCTAGAGTACCTTCTACTTTTATTGAACGCCAGCACTCTTAGGTCCCCATCCCTAGCTTCCTCTCGTTCTTCCAGAAGTCTGACTGAAGTTCATGTGGACCAAATTATGAGGAGATTTCCCTCAGTGCAGATGGGAGTTCTCCTGGCTCCTACCCCTTCAGGTCAGGAAGTTCTAGTTTGCACTTCTCCATCAGTCTCGGCTCCTTCTCTGATCTGTTCATCCATTTTGGAGCCCCTGGATCCGAGTCTGCTGGGACTGTCTGGATCAGATCCAAGGATGTCTCTGAGCACTCTGACTCTGACAGTTTTAGATCCAGATGACTCTCAGAGCCATAGTGTCCCTGTCGGATCCGAGGTGTTAGAGTCAACTCCAAAGTTGTCAGAGCTGTCGCTGCCTTTCAGAGCCTCAGCACTTGACAGCTCAGCTTCATCCTTCACCTCAGGTGGAATGTCCTCAGGGCAGACAGAGCTGATGGGGTGGAAGCATGGCTTCTTGGCTCTATCAGCTCCATTCTACTTGGAGCAGTCTGCTTTTGAGGTGGTGGAGAGAGTTTTCTCTGCTTTGGCATGACAGGCGGGCTCTTCTCCCTCAGATCTTCCCTTTGGATCCCATGTGTCTCTGTGCCTTGACCCTCAGCATTCTAAACCACAGGGACAGCCAGCCCAAAGTCTCCAGGCTATCCCAGCAGGGTATCACCATCTCTTATGATACTTCTCCGGAGCATCCAACTGAAGAAGTTCTTAAGAAGAGGAAGTGCAAAAGAAGACACTTGGATTCCCCACAGGAATCTATCACTGAGTATACAGACTTCGATGAAGAGAAAGATCCCCAAGATCACCACCCAAAGTCATCTAATTCGGAGACAGCCTGGAAATCCTTAGGCAGGGGGGGTGATTATTGGTCCTCCGACAATCCTTCTCCAGAGGAATCAATATTCCTGGAGGCATTTGGTCTGGCCCCTCTACCTATTGGATTACTCAGCCCACTGATGAGCTCATTGACTTGGTCTCAAGACAGGCATGGAAAGAGCCTGACACAGTTGAACCAATCCCCAAAAGACTGAATCAGATTCTGGCACCACTTGTAGGTAGGGAGTTTTGGAGAAAAGGAGTGCTCATAGATGCTATGCACATGGTGGCAACCACCAAAAAGGAAGTTGCAGAGCAGAGTTCCTTTGTCCATCCCCCTAACATTGAGTCTAGGGTTTTGGACAGGTTTGGGAAGCATGTGTATGCTTCAGCAACCTTCTCCGTCAGATCTCTGAAATACCCACCATATTTTACCAAACTACAAAGGGACTTGATAAGGGAGCTGTCAAATTTGCTTTCTGGGACAACTATTGCTGAGATTCAGGGTTCTGTGGCTTCACATTTGGTGACCCTACAATCAATTTCTAATTCATCTATGAGGCTTATCTCTCACTCAGCCAAGGGTACCTCAAGGATAGCAGGTTCAGGCATTTCCATTAGGATGCATGCTTGGATGGACTTGGGTGACTTTGTGGAGCCATTCAAGTCCTCTTTTGTCAATGTTTCCCTTGACGGAACCTCCTTATTTGGCCTCAAAATGAGGGGCACACTCTCCAGGTGCAAAAAAAGATGGAACGACCTTCTCTACTGTGGGACTACATCTTTAGACCCCCTCAAATGACCTTCTTCAGGAAACAATGAGGAGGACGAAAAAGTGTGATTTAAGAAATCCCAGGGTCCTTTCTAAGATCCACATGGAGATAGTTCCCCCATAGGCAGAAGGGGGAACTCAAATGGAAGATGCCACCTACACTGCAGAGGAGGCCTGCAGAACCAAGGGTTTAGAGATTCTTTCTCTGACAAACCCTACCAGTGCTCCTGAAAGGAGGCCCAATTGTCCCCCCCCCCCCCCCCGAGGCAATCAGAGGTCATTTATCCCTGAACCAGAGAACCTGGCTAGACATCACAGAAGATTTGTGGATGTAGATCATTCTTTCCAGAGGTTATATAACTCCATTTTCCCTTCCACATCCATCTTCATGCAAGTTTCTTGATGTTTCACCCAGTCAGAGGAAAGCAGCAGCACTAGAAATATGAAAGCTACTAGAAAAAAGTCATCCAAGAGGTCCCACCAAACCAGATAGAATCCAGAACTTACTCAAAATTCTTTTTACTGCCAAATAAAACAGGGGACTGGAGACTAGATTTGGATCTCAGCCACTTGAACAAGTCAGTTGGACACACAAAGTTTTGGATGGCTATGGTTCAGTCCATTCTGCCCTTTTTGCACAAGGATGACTGGATGTGCTCTATAGCCCTTCAGGATGCATACTATCACACAAAAATGAACAGACAATCCAGAAGGTATTTATGCTTCCATCTGGGAGCCAGTAATTACCAGTTCAAAGCACTGCCCTTTGGCCACAACACAGCCCCCAGGGTGTTCACCAAATGACTGCAGGGATTCTAAGTGTTTTTCCTTACTTAGACAACTGTCTCATTACCACCCTGACCAGGAATCTACTATTAAGAATGAGAGATCACAGGTACTCCAGACTTGCGCCCATCTGGGAATAACCATAAATTACAAGTCTCAGAACCATCTCAGACATTGGAATTCATAGCGGCAGTTTTTAGCACAGAATTGGTGGCAGCTTCTCTTCCTCTATCAAGAGTGCAGACTATCAGATTCCAGGTCAGGAAGATAACTCACAGTATCACAATCTCAGCCCAACTGATTCTTCAACCCTTAGGATCAATGACAGGGACCATAATTTTAGTTCTTCTAGCATGATTTCACATGAGGATTCTTCAATGGATGTTAGCAACTCTGTGGTCAATTCTTTATCAATGCACTTTAGCCCAAATAAAAGTTACTCAGAAATGCAAAACATTCCTTAGATGGTGGATTCGATCAGACCAGGTTCTACAAGGCCGTCTTTTCCTTCCTCCTCAGACCAAGGCCATAGTGACCGTTCATGCATCCTAGACTGGGTGGGGTGGCACTTCCTGCAGGAAAATGGTCCAAGGCACTTGATCACCTGAAGAGGTTAATATGCATATTGATATCCTGGAAATGAGAGCAGTGCTGTTAGCGTTGCAGGCCTTCCAAGACTCTCTCCCTTTTGGGACAGTTGTGATTCAGACAGACAACATGTCAGTAATTTGGTACAGCAACAAATAAGGAGGAACAAGGTCTTACCCCTTGTGTCGAGAGGCCCTCAGAGTGTGACAGTGGGTGAGCTCTTCCAACCACTTTCTGGTAGCAATGCACATTCTGGGGAATTCTGAAGTGATTAAAAAAAAAAAAAAAAACAAAAAAAAAAGAAAACCCAACAAACTCAAAAAAAACAAAACAAAAAAGAAGTCCGAAGTGATATCAGACAAATTGAGCAGGACCAGTCTACTACCTCATGAGTGGTCTGTCAACATGAAAGTGGCAGAAATTATTTTCTGTCAATGGGGCCAGCCTTGCTATGATCTTGTGGCATCTCCCTTAAACAACAAGTGCAGCAACTTCTTTGCCCTGATCCCCCATGAAGGAAATCAGCTAGGGACGCTCTGCTCCATGTTTGGTCCCCTGGTCTCCTCTATGCCTATCCCCCAACACCCGTAATCCTCAAATTTCTGCCAAACGCTGCCCAGTTGAAGAGCAAAGTCATCTTCATTGAACCTTACTGGCCTTGGCAGATTTGGTTCCCATTTCTTTGGCCTTATCTTCTTTACCCACCTTGAATTCTGGATCCAATCATTTCCAGGCCTCCTGTCTCACCTAACAGGCATAGTTCATCCAGATATCTCAAACCTCAAGCTAACAGCATGGTTTCTCCACTTTCTTTAATAGCCAGACAACTAATATTCTCTCCCATGTCTGTCATATATTTTTATCTTTTCATAAAGCTTCTACAAGAACATTTTACAGAAGTAAGTGGAAAAGGTTTGTTTTTGGGCACATCAGAAACATAATGACCCCTTCTTAACCCCTGTACAAAGTGTTCTTGAATTTTTGGCAACAATTTTTAATGAAGGAGCTAACTTCTCAATCATTAGAGTTCGGTTAGCAGCAATCTCTAACTTTCATATTGGATTTAAGAATTCTTCCTTGGTTCATAGGTAGGTACTAGGCTATTGGCCCTAGGGCCTATACAAGCCTAGAGAAAAAGGTACCCTGGCTTTCGCCATCCAAGAAAATTATTTTCCTGTGCCCCTGTCGAGCAGAGCCACAGAGGTGATCCCTGGGGTGAATTTCCTAATTCCCATCCAGTCATCAAGATTTTTCTTGAAGAGTGCTAATGAGGAGCTTTGTTTGATATATCTAGGTAGCTTGTTCCAAAGTATGGGAAGTCTCTGGGACAGGAATCTATCCCTCCAGCATGTTCTGTTTATTGTGGTGACAAGGTTTAGGTCCCTAGAGCATGTAGCATGGAGGGATTGGGATTTCTTTAAGTGGAGCATGTCCAACAGCTCTGGGTTTGACAAGGCTTTGTATGTTAGGCAGAGATCGCCTCTCAGTAAGCGATATGCGATGGAGTAAAGCTGGAGTTTTTGAGATGGTATGCGTAGGGCATCTGTTTAAGGTTGGTAATCCTCTTTGTGAGGTATTTCTGTGGCCTTTTCAGTTGTTGTAGATGTCTTGTAAGGTACAAACCAAAAGGGGCGTTGTACTCTATAATGGGTCTAATGAGTGATGAGTAGAGGGGAACAGTGACCTCTTTTTTCCTGGATGAGAAACCTTTTGTGATGAGGTGTGCCACATAGAAGGATTTCCTGACTACTGTGGCAATGTGATTATCAAAGGACAGACTACTGTCCATCTGTGTCCCAAGGTCTCTTATTACACTTTCGGTGTTAAGTAGACTACCACCTATGTGGTAGCTCATGGGTACAGAGATTTTACCAAAGAGGACGACAGTGCACTTTTTGCCATTGCTTGAGGCCATGGCTTAGACACCAGGCATCTGTCTCCATGAGGCCCTTTTGTAGGATGTCCACATCGTTAGGAGTTTTGATTATGGCTCCTAGTTTGCAGCCATCTGCGAACTTCATTAGCCAAAGATCTTCTGTGTTAGCCTGTACTTCAGAAAAGTATATAGCAAACAGGAGAGGACCCATGATGGAACCCTGTGGTACTCTTTTTTGAGAGGCCTTATAAAGACTCTACTCCACCACGGGACTTAAATTTGGTACTGCAGGCTTTAATTCATTCCCCCTTTGAACCAGCAGCAAAGCAATCTTAAATTTCTGACCTGGAAAACTATCTTTTTAGTGGCCTCAGCTAGAAGAATTTCAGAGCTTTAAGGTTTGTCCTCTAAGCCTCCCTACTTGATTTTTCATAGGGATACAGTAACATTACAAACCAATCCTTCTTTCCTTCCTAAGATGGTGTCAGAATCCAATCTCAACCAGTCCATTGCTCTGCCAGTTTTCTGTCCTAAATTTTCAAATAAAGGTGAATATATGTAGCACTTAATGCGGCTGGAGTGCCTTCTGTGTGGAGTCTGCATGACCTCCCCACGGTCGAGTGGCCTCCAAAAGACATGCGTGAATGGGCGTGCCTTTGCTGAAAGTTGGGCATCGGGCTGGCAACTCAGCACCATAAAAAAAAAATCTACTGCCAATCATTAGCGGACCGGAGTTCCGCTGTGGCGACCCCTAACCGGGAGAAGCCGAAAAGACAAACAAAAAAAAAATATGTAGCACTTAATGGATGTTCACAGACAATTATGTTTCTACTTACTTAGAACAAAATAAATGAGAAAGATGGATCAATTATTTGTCTTCTTTGCAGATTCTAAATTGGGTAATGTTAGCCAGATGGCTGATGGATTGTATATCATTTGTCTACAATAAGTTGAGTCTGTTTTTACCAAAACCTTTAAGAGCCCATTCAGCTAGAGTCATGGCTACTTCTTCAGTGTTTATATCTAGGGCTTCCATGGACGATGGCTACTTCTTCAGTGTTTATATCTAGGGCTTCCATGGACGATGGCGAGAAAACAAAAGCAAAGCCCCAACAATGGAAAAGCACCCTCCTCAGCCTCAATAGGCAAATAAGACAACTTGTCAAATCCTCTAAGGGCCCCTTTAAGAGAAACTTAGCAAGTACATGTATATAGCCTATATGGTAGGATCCAAGCATCTGCAGAACAAGTGATCATCGGTATCACACACACTGACCCCACAGAGATAAACCTGCTAGCGGATAGGTTTGATGAACATTTCCCTCCCTTATCCCTCTTAACTTATCACAAACCTTCCCACACCCCCCACACCCATATATCTAAACAGCAGGTCCTCAAAGCCTTGTTTAAGGCAAACAACACAGCCTCTATGGGACAAGATAACATCCCATGCTGTCTTCTAAACAAGCTAAAACATGAACTAGCATAACCATTAAGTACCCTTTTCAGTCATAGCCTAATCACAGGCTGTGTTCCTGCAGAATGGAGAACAGCAACAGTTATCCCCCTCCACAAAGCTGGCCTAGCAACAGACCCATGGAAATAGAGACCCATAAGCCTGACCAGCCTCATCTGTAAGGCCATGGAATGTATCATCATGGACCTCATAAATCAAGACATATGCCTGGATTCTACTCAATTTGGCTTTGTCAAGGGCAGGTCCTGCCTGTTAAATCTGGTGGACTTCTTTGAAAATGTGACCAGGGCCACTGATGAGGGCAAATCTGTGCACACAGCATACCTCAACTTCACAAAGGCTTTCAACACAATCCCACATTCAGGCATTACTGATAAACTCAGCAAACTGAATATAAACAACTATGTTATAAGATGGGTGGCCGACTGGCTCACAAATTGGACACACACTATTTAAGTGGGTGACTCCACATCAACCAGCAAAGCTGTTACCAGTGGGATTCCACAGGGGTCAGTGCTGGGCCTCCTACTGTTTGGTATATACTTCCCAGACGTTCAGGTGAAAACTAAGAGGTTGTGCTTGACCAAGTTTCCAGATGACTGCAAACTAAGTGCAATCATTGAATCCCCAAATGATGTCAGTATACTCCCGGTGAGCAACACACAGACCAACAACTGGTGTATTAGTCACTGTCTCAAACTGAATGCAAAGAGATGTATCATCATTCCCTTCAGCACAATGTCCCTTCACGCTATCAAATCAACAAAATACCTTAAGTACCCATGAAGTGGTAATGGACCTGGGATCACAAGTTGACTGCAACCTTAACTTCAACGACCATCTGTATAATGTAGTAAGGAACATTTTCTATGTAGCACACTTGATTTAGTAAAGGCATTGTCCCAAGAGGAAAAGAGGTTATAATCCCTCTATAACTGCCATTAATCCAGCCCATAATTGTGTACTGTATAAAGTACCTGTAGCAACTGGAGAGACCTCAAAGGTTTCTAACAAAGAAAATCAAGGGGCTCCAGCATATGCCTTACACAGACTGACTAAAGTCCCTGTCACTATACTCTGTGTCATACAAATTTCTTAGGGGGGACTTATGCCTGGCCTACAAAGCAATCCAAGACCCAAACCTAATGAACTTACTGCATATCAGTAAATCATACGGGACTAAGGTTATCCCTTCCAGGGACCTAAATATGGCCTGTAACGTAAATAGGACATGCTGGAGGGACAGCTTTATCTCCCAGTGAGTGCCACATCTTTGGAATAGGCTACCAATTCATGTGAAACAGAGCATCTCTATGACACTGTTCAAGAGGAAGCTGGACGAGTGGATGGGGCACCATAAATTCTTACCGGTAAGAGCATGCACAACCCTTCTGGACATGGGCAGTCATCACTAAAGGCAGTCTTGGGTATTGACTAACATTTTCATGGTATTACATTGGGATGAAATGGCTAGGCTTAAAATGACCTCCGGGATGATAGCCTAGTAATCTGCTATAATCCTATGATCCTATGATATGTGCGGCTGCAGCTTAGACCAGTCCTCATACTTTTATTACTCATTACAAACTGGATCTGGTCTCAAGGGGAAGAGCAGCCTTTGGCTCAACTGTGGTCAGGAATATACTTCCTGGGATTTTAGTTAGCTGGGGACTATGTCCCAGTTGTTGAGGAATGAATGAAAATTAACAACATCAGCTAAAGAAGTTATGTACTCACCATAAAGTTCCATCTGTGTTGTCCATTTTCATTCTTCCTCAACTCCCCTCCCACCAATCCTCAACCTTTTTAACAACTGGTTTCTGGAAGAATGAGAATTTATAAGGACATTTCTTTTCCTTATATTGAGCTCTGGATAATGGTTTCTAATACCAAGCATTTTACAGTAATATTTTTTTACATTATGTATTCTAGCAAACAAGATCTGTGGTATGTTAGAGGTTGGTGTATTATGGGTAAGGGAGGAGCTTGAGGGTTTTTGGGTGGCCACAAGCTAAAGAAACATCCGTGTTGGATCTGAGGGTCAGATCTGGACCAATCGTTGAAGAAGAATGAAAATAGACAATACAGATGTAACATTATGGTGAGTACATAGCTTCTTTTTTCTTGAATTTCTGAGTATCCAACCTAACCAATAATTAAACCCAAGCACTTTGCTAAGCTCATAACATCACAGGAGTTTCATTTTAATATGAAAGAAATGCAGTGCCTCCCCATATCCCTTAATGAATATAATGAAAAACGCATGCTGAAATGTCCCACTTCATGCACATTGGGGGCTGCAACATCACCCATGTCACTCACACCTTCTCATCCATCTCACTCCTAGCTACACTAAGCCATGTTACTTTATTCTCCTCAAGAACCTGACTTATCATCCACCCTGTAGACCCATCCACCCTATAATGGGGTTGCACCAGCTCAAAAGCAAAAAAAGGTCCCACATAAAGCTAGTAGATAAACCATATTAAGTAACAGTGGTCCTTCAATGCAGACACAAAACATTTGCAACACCACCTAAATCTTCATAACTGTTTTACTGATAGTGGGTGTCTGTTCAGCTGTCTACTACTACAACTTTTTGGACAGACCTTTTCATTATCATCCTTACTTGAAAAGTCATGATCATATCTACTCACACCCCTCTAACAGCAACCTGGCACTGCCAAATAACCCCACTGCTATTTCCATCAAAAGTAATATAATCACACTGCTTCAGAAAGTGTCCCTTTAAATTATAGCCTATGCTTCAGACATTTAATCTCTCAAAGAAATAGCTGGACTTATTTCAGCTGCCTATCTCTCTCTAGAGTTAAATGCCAGAGCTGCATAAACTGAAAGTGATAAACAGAATATTTGATGTACCTTTGTCTACATCAACAGTGCGCTTAGCTGTAAATCTCATATTTAAAGACAAGTATTCAAAGATAAATTGCTGATTCAAGCTGAAACACCATGTAATTAATGCAAGGAAGTCACTTATGGCATGACTTATTAATATGAGGAAGTTAACTAGAAAGTATGAGACAGAGAGTATGTCTCTGCAGCTAGAAACATTCTATAGTGTGAACATTTCTCTTTCCCAAGAGAATGTAAGCTACTGGTGATAAGCTAATAATGTTAACGTGAAGAATGATGGTGACACAGACAATCTATGGACAGCTCTATGCCTCTTTTGTTCCTGAAACGGATAGGAGCTGACCTTGATACTTACAGATGTAAAAATCAAGTTTTCCAAGGGAATGTGACATTCTCAAGGTAATTTTTTTTCAGACTGCAAATTTCCTATGATTACTGCAAACAGTACATATCTTTAGTGCATTAGGCAGATTATCATACCTGAACTTGGACAAGTTAATTCTGTGCCTAAACCTTTGGGGTAATGGTCTTACACTTCACTAAGGAAAATTGAACTGGCATCCCCCTTGTTTAGAAAAGACATACGAGGTAATAAGTAACAATGCATTAAGAGAGAGAGAGTAATTAATAGAGCTATATTTTGTGCAAATGATACAGGTGCCATGGATGTAGTGCATACCACTCATATACTCTAGCAGTGATAACATATTAGCCAAATGTAGTTATGCACTGGATAGGGTATTTTGTATCTCGTAATCTACCTACATTTATTGCAACCCTCTTTCCTGAGCTGCAAGGCTAAATTTTCTCATTAATCTAGTATTATCCAGACTTGATCATGCAGTTGGTTACAATGTGAAAGTTATATATAGGTTCTACTCTAGCCAGGGAAGACTGTAGTAATTTATGTAATATGGTATGCTCTGAACATTAGTTTTCAGATGTAATACTTTGCAGATTATTTATTTATTTATTTTCAAATTCTCTTTATTATTTTGTAAGAGCAGATCTCAGAATAAACTAAACAAACAAACATGACCAGAGAAACTGGTTAACTATATACACTTATACATTGCCCATAAAAATAACTTAACAGAGATAAACAGATACACCATCGTATACAAAATACCAATGATCAAGAAAAAATAAATAAATAAATAAATAAAATCATTTCAGGATATGATCTGATAATAATCTCCAATATTCTTTAACATAAGATCTCTGGTTAATATTGTGAAACAAGTATTTATGAGCTTTAAGATGTTTAATAGCCAGAGTCTTGAAACCTCCCCATGATGGTAAGTGTCTATCCTTCCAGTTCATAGAGATGTAGTACTTGATTAGCATAAATAGAGAGATCAAAATTCTATAATTCACTTCTGACAGTCCTGGAGGAGGAATGTGTAAGAGAGCAAATTTCCATGAAAGGGTTGCCTTTTCATATCCAATTTTTCCCAGCAGGACTCTCAAAGCACACCATAGTTTGTATGAGCAATTGCAGCTCCAAAATATATGTAGGAAATCGTCTGTTAGTTATTCCCCTCAATGTCAATTTTGTCACAACCATGCAGATTATTTTTTAAGTAAGGCCTACAGATTTTCCACTGTTATGGTTCTATCATTCTACTCTGACTGTTCTAGAACAACCATAAATTCCAACCTGAAACACATGATGTAGTGAGCAGAATGTGTAAAAAGGATTTTCAAGAGAGTGTTGTGGCTTTTATTTGCAATTAGAAAACTTAAAAGAAAAATGAAAACACTGCAAGATCTGATACTAAGTAGCTAAACAGGGCAGTGGTGCATGTGCAGTTAGTGCACTGTGTCAGCTGTAGCTTAAGGTATGGTTGAGTGCCACAGTCATTCAGGTACAAAATAAAACCTGGAAATCTTTAGGATGAGGAAATCCATTAAGGCAGGAGCAAGTAAAGCTAAATGCAGTTTACAATTTGATTCCAGTGAAAAAAGTGTTTATCCAGCTACTACACAATTAGAGTTTGCATTTTTTATTAGAAAAGAAAATAATGAGCATTAGCATTGCATCTCAGGAAAGAGAGGTGCAATACATGTAGTAGCTTATGTAATTCAGTAATATAAAGCTCGAGTCAAATGTAAGAGTTACATGGAGGTTCAGATTCAAGCCCAGATCAGAGGAGTCAAAAGGCAGAGTAACCCAGATCAGGAAAATACTAGGAAAACAAAAACAAGCAACGGGAAGTCACAAGTAAGTGAAGTGACTTAAAGTCTGATTCCTATGGGTTTTTAAAAATGCAGAAGTGAAACACATTAAGTAAATGTGGATAAAATGACTTTAATATGAAAAGCTTGTATAGAGTGGGACACAAAAGTAATGTAAATGTCAGAAATAGAATATGAGGCAGACTGTGGTAAACAAGTAACAATAACAGTAGGTAATTTCAAACTGTATGAAGAGATATAAACTAGGTCAAAAATAGCATTTGGGGTAGACTTCCCTTTGTGTGATTCTTTGGTAATTGTGACATTAAGATTAAGAATAGATATTCACCAGAGGAAATTTAGAAATAATTTTAAGATCCCTTCATATTTAGATGGGACCTTGTTTAGTCAATAAAAATACATATTACCTGGAAATGCAGAGTGGAAAAGTACAGTTGTGTAAGTTGAACTTAGCATAACAGTAGATGTCTGAATGATCATTGCTGCAGTAGCCTTAGCTATATGGGTTATATCCTGCCAAGAATATAACAGCCAGACAGCTTCCAGAGCTTCAACCAGAGGTTTAAACATTCTGGACCTAGATCTCACTAATATGGGAGAGCAGCGCATGCCCCCTCCACACCCCCTTGTGTCATGTCCTGACTGGTAAGGTCGGATCAAAAAGCTGTCTCATTCAAAATAAAAATTAACTTAGAAAACCCAGCAAAAACTGTTACAGTCAGGAATTATCATAAAGCAAGCTACATCCTATTATGCAAGGGTTTGTCAAAATTCAATGCCCTACCTAACCCAGGGTTCACAACAGCCTAAGCAGAATTATTCACTGAAACACTGTATAAGCATGTAAATGGCTGCATAGAGGCTGCTGTAACTACCAGAATTAAGCCAATAACAAACCACACTGGTGGAATCTTAATCTTAACAGGTATATAACAAAGGAAAAAAGTCATAGCCAAAGTCAGAAAGAGCAAATCTCATAATGACAAGAGCTCACTAATTAAACAAACAGGAAACTAAGAGGACTATTTAAATCAAACAAAGTTAATTGAGGTCAAGATAGCTTCCCAGGCTAAAAACGATCACAAGACTTCAACGGTAATATGCAACAGTGTGAAGAACTGGTAGTGAATGGTACCATCTTTAATGAGCAGAGTGACATAGCGAAACTACTGTCCAACAAAGTCAGGTCAAACCTCATACCCTCACTAGCCCCGCCACCCTTTGTGAAATGACAACCAGCCTAACTCCCTCCTGACTATCAGCAGGAAGCCAGTCATTGTAGCTCGAACTAATGCAAAAACACAGCCTCAGTGGGGCCCAACAATATCCCAGGTTGCCTCCTAAATAGCCTGAAACATGACCTATCAGGACCACTCGAGTCACTTTTCAACTGCTGCCTCAAAATACGCTATGTACCAAGCAAATGGAGGACAGCAATAGTTATCCTCCTTCACAAGGGTGGGCCATCAGCTGATCCTGGAAACTACAGACCCATTAGTCTGACTAGCCTAATATGCAGCTATGGAATTAATTATCATGCATCAAAAATGACATTGACAATCCACAAACACTGTACGCATTCCAATTTTTTTTCTATCAAAGGAAGGTCATGCCTACTTAATTTGGTAGACTTCTACGAGAAGGTAACCAACGCAATGGATGAAGGGAAAATGGTGCAAACTGCCTACCTAGACCTGGCTAAGGCACTTGATACAATACCCTACTGGGGTATTGTGGGCAAACTGAATGAACTAGGCATAAATCACTGCATAACTCAGTGGATTGCCTGCTAGTTCACAGATAGGACCCCAAGAAGTCAGGACTGATAAGACCACCTCCACAAAGAGGCAGGTTACCAGTGGAGTACCATGCCGTTTCATGCTGGGCTGGGCCCACTCCTGTTTGGCATCTACCTCTCAGTGGTTAAGGCTAATGTCAAGAGCCTCTGGCTCACTAAATTCACAGACGACTGCAAATTAGGAGTTATCATAAATACCCTCCATGACACTAACATATTGCATGAGTGTCTAATGCAGACAAATGACTGGTGCCAAAGCCACATATTAAAACTCAATACAAAGAAGTGCATTTTAGTGCTTTTTGGAAAACACCCACCCTAGCAATTTACTACATTGATAAGACACAGTAATTAGATATATGGGAATGGATGTATACAGCAATATGGCCTTTGACCAACATGTAGCCAAGGTAGTAAGAAAATCATTCTGTCACCCAACGTATAAGTAAGGATATGGCATCCAGGTCAAAGAAGTTACAGTACCATACTGTTTGGCCCTAAACAAACCCGTCATTGAGTACAATGCCCTCTTTGGCATGTATCTGACTAAGCATATGAACCAGATGGAATGCCCACAGAGGTTCCTCACCAAGAGAATGCAGAGTATTAACACATTATCTTATACAGATTACCTTAGAGCCCTGTCTCTATACTCAGTGTGCTACAGGTTGTTGAGAGATGATCTGTGCTTGACATATAAAAGGCATCCTCAGATCCAGCCCTAATGGAGCTTTTGCATATGTGCAAAATGAGCAGCACCAGAAACACTAGATCCAAGGATATGAACTTTACTTGCATCATAAATAGAATATGCTGGCAAAATAGATATATGTTTCAAAGGAACACCATGCTCTGGAATAGACTAACCTTATTCAAATGTAACCTTGACCATTGGATGGGTAATCGTAAATTCATCCACAGGCTGCTCCCCATGTGTCTTATAGACAGAGACTAACAGTAAACATTCCTTAACTAACATTGGATTGGCAATCACAAATTCATCCCTGGACTGGGCACTATGTCTCTTATAGACAGAAGCTGACAGAAAATATTCCATACATAACATACCCCCGACATAACTTTTTTGCAAAACTCATAACAAACATCCCCATCCAATTAAGGCACACATGTTACAAGGGGATGGGATTAGGAAGGGTTGCACAACTAGGCTTATAAAGGCCTTGGTAGTTGTTTAGTTTAGTGTATACGTATGAGCCTATGAACACAGTGTTCTTTCTCAGTATACTACTAGTAAGTGGGGAAAATGACAACAGTCAGGCACATTGTTGCAAATATGTACTCCTGATAAAAAAAAAAAAAATAGATGTAGAAACTTCAACAGGAACTAAAATCTGGCTTTGGCAGAAAACTGTTATTAAGTTATTGAGAGATGTTAGTGCAGAATCTACAGTGCATGATATGGAACCTTGTCAAAAGATCACACTGACAGTAGAAATTTCACTAAGATGAGAAAAGAGATCTGAACAAAGTCTTGGGTTTTCTTCTGTAAGGTCAAAACAAAGGGATAGTCAGAAATGGGGCTTTCAGCAGCAGGTACATATTAAAATAGAAGTCGCTAAGGTACAAGTTAAGGAGTTTCAAAACCAAAAGCAGAAAATCACTGGTGTGCAATGCAAACCTATATGAAGAAGAAACACCTATAACTATTGTTAGGTGAAGAGGCTATACCCTGCACTTCACATCAGTGTACTGAAGGAGCCTGCTACAGATCCCTCACAATGTCCCAGGACTCTCACTCTCCATTCCTGGACACTTTGGAAAACATCAAGGTCCAGCCTAATACCCTTATTCTGGGAGACTTTAACTACTCCTCCATTAGTTGGAACAACTACTCCTGCTCCAACTGTTTTGCCCAATGTTTCCTGGAATTCATCAACTCCAATGCCTTGGACCAACTCATCCTCACCCCCAGTAGGGGAATCAACATTCTTGACCCAGTCATTACAAACATGGGGGACTGCTGCTCTGCTCCTTTGATAAACCCCTCCCTGGTCAGATCCGACCACAAGTTAATCACCATTGATATCCAAATCCCACCCACCCCCAAAAAAGGAAACCACAGTGAAAAACTTCTCCAAAACTAATTTTGAGTTTCTAAGGACAGAAGTGGCAAGCTTCGCATCATCCATAGAAATGGGGAATGGGAGTATGGCTGCTGAATCATACACCAAGGTAGTGTATGAACATTTACACAATTGCATAGCTAGGGCCATACCAAACAGAACCAAGATGCTCTCCTCAAAAAAAAAAGAAAGCCAATCTGGTGAACCCCTGCCATTAACAAACTCTACAACAGAAGGAAAAAACTGTTGGAGAAAAGGGTAAAGTCCGATGACTGGAAAAATTCCCTTGGAAAACTCAGTAAAAAACTGAGATCCCTCATCAAATCCATCAAAGCTAGTTATGAAAGCAAAGTTGCTACAGATACTAAGGACAACCACAAGACATTCTTTAGTTATGTCAAGAATCTGCATAATAATATGCAGATTTGCTCTGAGCTACAGCACCACTTATACTGAACCAACTGATATTGTCAATATCTTGGCAGACAGGTTTAGTGTTACTCCCCCCTCACCCCCCCAAAGGGCCCATCCACATACCCGAGGAATACCAACTCCCTATTATCACGACTGCACAAGTAGAAACCACATTGACCAAAGCTAAGAATACAGCTTCCATGGGACCAGATAATATACCAGTTTGTGTCCTACATGATCTACAAAAAGAACTGGCACCACACCCGAGTGCCCTGTTCAACTACAGCCTCAGTTCTGGCTTTGTCCCCATTGAATGGCGCACTGTTACAGTCATCCCACTCCACAAAGGGGGTGTAACTACTGACCCTGGGAACTACCACCCCATCAGCTGGATGAGCCTGATCTGTAAGGCTATGGAACGTATTATTATGGATCTTATAAATAAGGATATAGGGAACCTTCAAACCCTGGACCCCACACAGTTTGGGTTTGTGAAAGGCAGATCATGTCTGCTCAATCTGATAGACTTGGCAACTGAGATTAAATTTTTCCCAGCCACCTGGGTTGAATGAATATGTGTCAACCAAACTACGTTAGTGAGTAGGGCTGAGAAGCTATACATTTTCATGGATGTGGTGGAGTGTTCACCTTATCCATCCCCAATGCCTCCAAATTACATTTCCTTTATTTATAATTTATACTTCTTTTATTTCCTTGTTTAAAATTATTTGAACTTGATTGGGTTCAAATATTATATTAATACTGCTTAAAGCTTTTTCAGCTTTTCAGATTTCACTTTGTAGTTTTACACTACACTTTTAAAAGTGGTCAACTTGTCATTTTTATACATTTTATGTGTGTGTAGCACTTTAAATGTTTTGGCGCCTTTTATGAATGGATTCCATTTAAATAGGGTCTATTTTAATGTACGTAGTCTTTTTCACTTGAAAAAGCCCTGCATTTGAGCCAGGGTGAAAGCGCTTGTGATATTTGAATAAATTTACTTGACTGCCATCCTTGTTTTTGCCTGGACCATTTTTCCTGATTGTGGTGCTTCAGTAACGGTCTTCTGCTTGGTATTTACTCAATCTGATAGACTTCTTCGAAGCTGTCACCAGAGTGGTGGATGAAGGCAAGGCTGTCCACACAGCCTACATCGATCTAGCCAAAGCCTTTGACACAATCCCACACTCTGGAATCATTGATAGGCTGGGAGGTTGGCGTAATGGTTAAGGTGCTTACCTTAAAAACACAAGGTGCAGGGTTTGATTCTGACATGGGGTAATTGGCTAGGCTTAAAAATGGCTCATAAGGGCAGTTAGCCTAGTACTAACCTATGAACCTATGAACCTATAATCTGGGCATTAACCCCTACATCACTAGATGGGTTGCCAGCTAGCTCACTGACAGAACCCATGCGGTGAAAGTAGCTGACTACAAATCTGACTACCGGGCAGTTACAAGTGGAGTCCCACAGGGATCAGTTCAGGGTTCTCTCCTGTTTGGTTTCTACTTTTCTAAAGTTCAAGCCAACACCAAGGGACTCCGGTTAACCAAATTTGCGGATGACTGCAAACTGGGAGTTATTATTGATTCTCAAGCTGATGTGGACATCCTACAAAAAGGCCTAATGGAAACCAATGACTGGTGCCAAAACCATGGCCTTAGGCTCAACACCAAAAAATGCATCATCATTCCTTTCAGGAAAAACACGGTGCCCACAAACTACCATATTGAAGGGAACCCACTTAACTCTAAAGGTGTTATAAGGGATCTAGGGACACAGGAAGATAGCAATCTCTCCTTTGACAGCTGTGTCGCCACTGTAGTTAGGAAGTCCTTCTAAGTGGCACATCTCATCACAAAAAGGTTCTCATCCAGGAAAAAAGAAGTCATTATCTCTCTCTACTCGGCCCTCATCAGACCCATTATAGAGTATAATGCCCCATTTGGCATGTATCTCCCTAGACACCTCCAACAACTGGAAAGGCCACAGAGGTTCCTCACAAAGAGGATCTTAGGACTCAAACGTGTGCCTTATGCAGACAGACTTAAAATACTTAAACTTTACTCCATCTCATATTGCCTACTTTGAGGCAATCTCTGCTTGACATATGGAGCCATGTCTGGCTCAGTTTTGCTAGACATGCTTCATCTGAAAAAATCCCAATCACTCCATGCTACTCATTCCAAAGACCTCAATCTTATCACCACATTAAACAGAACCTGCTGGAGGGATAGGTTCCTAACCCAGAGGCTACCAATACTCTGGAATAAACTCCCCATTCATATCAAGCAGCGCATCTCACTGGCCCTCTTCAAGAGAAATTTTGATGAGTGGATGGGAAATAGGAAATTCACCCCAGGGATCAGTTTAATCGCATTGCTAGATAGGGGCACAGGGAACTAACATCTGGTAAGCCAGATGACTGGGAACACTACTGGGCTAGGCTTGCATTGGCTCCAGGGCCGTTAGCCTAGTACTTACCTATGAACCTTTGAAACTAAGGAAGTGTTCTGACTTGGCAGATTTGCAGATAAGCAATGGAAATTTAAAGAAAACACAATGAAAAGATAATATATTAAGCAGATCTACAGAAAACATATCCATAGTAAGAGAGACAGATGAGCAGGATGTCCCCATTCCATACCCATATTTTGAGTTAAAGAATGACTTGCCATACATAATAACTAAACACAGAAGAAATGCTACACCAGTGGTTAGTTCCCAAACCTTTCAGAAGACCTGTGAATAAACTGGCACATAGTCCTAATTTGGAAGGAAACTTGGGGATGAACATAACCAAAGTTTAGACTTTTTGCTATGTTTTAATGGTGTGGTGTACCAAACGGCATTAAGAGCTTCAGTATAGCATGCCCAGAATGTCAAAAGACTGCACTAAATCTTGGATTCAAATGTCCACTGATACTTGTGTCGATTATGGAGGTCCCCATTGAATGGATTGCTGGGGATTTTGCACGCCAATTAGTACAATCTAGTAATGGCTACCAACACATTCTAGTGCTTACTGATCATGATACTAGGGTTTCCGAAGCAGTGTTATTGTGAAAAGCAAATACTAAAATGGCCAAAGAGACAGTTTTACTTTTCCCCAGGGTAGGGACACCGAAAGGAATACTTATGAACCAGTGATCTCCATTTATGTCCAGGATAATGCACTAGCTTTGAAAGTGAAACAGTTAAGGATTTTAGGATACCACTCTCAAACTGATGGGTTAATGGAGGGCTTTAAAAAATGTTGAAGTCTGTGCTAAAGAAGACCATAGAAAAGGAAAGTAAGAACTGATATTGGTTACTCCCCTTCCTCCTGTTTGATGTAACAGAGATGCCTGAAGCTTTTAATAGTATTTACTCCATTTGAATTAGTATATGGGTGACATTCCCAAGGCTTGCTAGACAGCACAAAAGATACTTGAGAGGAAGAGAAAACCCCATTTTAAAGTGTAATAGCACACTTTACAAACTTGCAAGGTAAGTTAAAATGTGTTAGGTCAATAGTTAAGGAACATATGCTAAGGGAAGAAGAGATGCAACAGTGGGGTATAACAAGAATTTGATGATTCAGGGAGTTTAAAACATGGACAAAGTGTGTACTTTAGAGTCATTTGCTGAGAATAAACTCCTAGTAAGATGGTGAGGACTTTTTGAGGTGACAGAGAAAATGAACAACGTAAACTACAAAATAAGACAATCTGGAAAGTGAAGACCAGGAGAGATATATCAGATAAATTAGTTAAAACAATGGGAGGGTAAAATGTGTGTAATCAGCTTGAGAGAAGAGATATAAACAAATTCTATAACATCAGAAACTTCTATACCTGCTGTTCAAATAGATAAACCTTTGTCTAAGGTCATGAAACAAGAAGTGAAAAATTCTTCCCGAGAAATAAACATTTTTATAAACTACCTGGTAGAACAAATTTAATTCAGTATCATATTGAAACTGCACCAAGGAAAAGATAAGCCTAAAACTATAGGGTACCAGTGTCCCAGAGAAAAGAAATACATGAGGAAGTCTGAAAAAATTGTAAAATGGAAGTTAGTGAGGGGTCCATCCCAAAGTGAATGAGACAGTCTCATTGTATTGGCCCCTAAGCTAGATGGCTCCATAAGATTTTGTAATGATTTTTACAGTTGGAATGAAACATGTAAATTTGACGCTTATCAAATGCCCAGAGTGGATGATAGAAAGGCTAGGCAAAGCAAGGTTTTAAACACACAACATTTAACCAAAGGGTGCTGCCAAATCCTGCTCACCCCTCAAGCCAAAGAAAATAAATTGTTCTTCAACCCAAAGGTCTTTTTCATATACTGTTTTATGCTTTGGACTTCACAAAGCTCCTGCCCCTTTTTAAAGACTCATGGATAACTTAGGAAACCAGAGTCAGTTACTCTGCTGAATACCTGGATGATATAGCAAATTATGATGAAGACTGGAAGTCACATTTAGCCAAAGTACAAGCTGTGCTAGAATTATTAAGACCAGCAGGACTTACTGCTAATGCTGTCAAAAGTAAGCTTTGTATGACAAAAGCCTGATACATGGGATGTGTGTTTGGGAGAAGGTTAATTAGACCCCAAACAGACAAAACAGGAGCTATCAAGCACTGTCCTGTAGCCAGTACTGAATTTCAAGAAAAAGTATTTAAGGTGGGCCAGTGGCTGCTACAGAACATTTATGAACAACATTGCTATCATAACTTGCCTTCTAAACAATCTTACAAATGGTAAGTTCCCATCTAAGTAAGGTGGACTGTAGCAGCAGATGAGGGTTTTAACAAATCTGGAAAAAAATTTCATGTTCAGAGTTAGTCCTAATTGCCAGTGACTTTGATAAGCTTTTTATCCTCTTCTCAGACACAGCTGAAGTGTGAGTACTGAAGTATATACTACTTGTTGGGTTGTAGTTTCTTGCTATTAACTAATCATGTTCACCTGCAATGGCTACACAAAGAGAAGGACATTAACAACAATGGCTACTCAAAGGGAAGGCCATTAACTATCATAATGGTTTTTCGGAAGGGGTTTAATATAAAGAATCTATTAGAAGGTAACAATTTTCCTTCTATATTTTCCAACAAATCCAAGGGAACATACAAATGTGGGGCATGCCCACAATGCAAATACATTTTCAACAACAGAAAGTATTTATAACAGCTAGGAAGAAATGGATAGAGGCTTATAATTATCCCAATTGTAATTCCCAGGGGCTAGTGTATGTAGCTTTATGCAAAGAGTGTGAAGGATTTTATATACGCAAGACCAAGAGAACCCTGAAATGCAGGATATATGAACACATGAATGATATCCAGAAGGGTAATTCTAGAAGTGCCTTATTCAAACACACTCTCTTATGCCCCCAAGCAAAATTCCATTTCTTTGTGGTAGAAATGGTGTCTAGGGAGTTGAGGGGAGGCCCTTGGGAAACTAGGTTGGAATTCAGAGAGACATACTGGCAAGTGGTATTTGAAGCCAATAAATACCCGGGCATGAATGAGCACATTTCCACTGCCCCCTTGCTTAAGCTTAGAACAGCGAAGTTATGATATAATACTGTTAACAGGCACTAAGTATAAAAATTTTTTAGCCTTGTGTTTCCTTTTGGCTGTATTCCATAGTTGTTTAAGGGTAGTTCACATGTTAATATATATCAGTTTATTTGTACAATTTATATTTAAACTTCTGAAATGAAATGATATTTACTAGTAATACATCTTTGAATGTGCTTTTAAGATTTTTTACTATGAAATGGATGGTTTTATATTATATTTAGTTGTATGACAACATGTTTCTTTAACTATTAATTGATTTGTTGATTTAATTGATTAAGTGAAAGGTTATAAAAAGGAAGTGAATGTTTAAAAGTTTTTTTATCTGATAAAGTTTGAGTGCTACTCTTACGAAAACGTGTGGTGATATTTAGCAACGTTAATGTATTATCTTGTGAAAACGTGTTGTGGCAGTTTTCTGTACTAAAATCTGATTTTAACTGGAGGCTTCGTTCCCAGTTTTTTACTTACAGGAATCGTGTCGTGGTCATTTCCTTGCTTATTTATTGATTATAGCTGTGGCCTGCTGCACACTGCGACTGGTTTTGTGTTGTTTCTTGTTGTTTCACCAGCCGTACTCCTTTTGGTTCTAAGTTTGATTCATGGAGGACTGTGCAGGCAGTACCACACCCACCGGACGGAATGAGGACCATAGGGAGTCCGAGGTGGGAGAATTCTGCAAGATTGCAGGACAACTTACACAACTCATTGACTTACTTACATCAGTAAGTTAAAGATTGTCAACTTTGTTTGCCAAGTCTTCTAATTTTTTAGGAAATTGTTTCGACACTTTACTCTCCAGTGGATTGTTACCCCTGGGACAGGGCAATCATGGTACGGCTCGAGGTATACTTGCCGACAATTCCGGAAGTGGTAACACAAATTTCCAGGTTACACCCAATAGTTTGTGTGTATGTGATAGCGGTTCAGGTGGAATACCATCCACATCTTCAGCGCAAGAAAGGAACATACCAGGCAAATTCCAGGACTGGCTTAATCAACATGTACCCTTTCAGCTTCCTGGGGGTACTCATACGAGGTCTGAATCAAATGATACTTAGAGGAAACACTGGACAAATTACAGACCGCCCTGTTAAGGTATAAGATTTTACATTTAGACAATGTGTATTTGCATCAGTGTTTAAGCAAAAACATTGTACCTAATGGATTAAGGATATTCAAATATCCTAACAGTGTTGTGGAAGATAGTGAATTCCATAAAGAGTTGTTGAATATTTTTAATGTTTGCGGCTTAGAAATTGTTCAAGCCATCATTAGAAATAATGAAAGGGAAATAAGTAAAATTAAAGAATCAATTGATTTGTATAATGAGCATGTTACCTTGGATTTAATGTTTAGTATTGAAACTGAAAAGAACAGATATTATGACATCAGGGGTCAAATTGATAAGAAATGTGAAGATATAACAAAAAGAAAATATAAAAAGCTTGAATGCGACATCAGAGATTATAATGATGGATTACAATATCCAGCACCCCCACGTAGCCATTACAATGCATTTAATCAAGGGAGGGCAATGCACCCCAATGCCCCGTCCTCCAATAGGGGAGCTTATGAAGATGTAAGGGAGCAAGCGGATGGTCCAGATTTTAATGAAAACAACCTTGAGCCCCTTCCACGTAGGTCTGAAAGAATCCAAAATAAGAATTTATATGGGAACAACAACCATTTTTTCAGGGGGCAATGCCAACAGAGGGGAGGGGGACACAACAGGGCCTGGCAATAGTTTCAGAATTGGAAATCAGTAAAGAGCAAGGGAATGGGTATGAAATAGTAACTCAAGCCGGATTTCATATTTATAATTATAGTCCCTTGGAGGTGACATAAGAATTTTTCAACCTTTTTACCAAAGGTTTTAAATTTGTACCTAGTCAGAGTAGCAATTTAGCCCGGACCATTTTGGATGTTAAAATGTTTGTTAGAAAATTAAATTTGGAAAATATTTTCAGACATAACTCAATGGGAACACCAAATAATGGACTTAGAAAATATAGTATTTTTAATCCCCCCATCCACCCTCAATTGAAAAATCTAGAAAGCAGTATTGAGAAAAAAATTAGAAATAAACTCAAGGTTCACATGCGAGGGTCCAATCTGGACAAGAATGAATGGATTCTTCTTCAAACTTTGAGAAAAAATCCTAACATCCGGGTCATGGAACCAGATAAGTGTGGGGGTACTATACTTATGGACAAAATCATATATGATTGTAAAATGTACTCCATCCTGCAGGATGTTTCCAGATATAGCCAGGTGTTAATCAATTAAATTAATATTTCATACAAGAAAATCGACCTGGCCCTTAAAGATTTGTTTGACCAGGGAGTTATAGACCACGACACACATATATATATATATATATATATATATATATATATATGGAGAATTTAACACCTAGGGCACCCTCAATATTTGGGGTTCCCAAGGTTCACAAAGATGTATCTAATCCCCCCTAAGACCCATAGTAGCATCCCAAGGATCCAAGATTTCTCCTTTATCCAAGTTCTTCGATTGGAAGAAAATTTTGTGGGGTAAGGATACCCATTTGTTAAAGGACTCATGGGAATTCCTGAGACATATTACATCTGATTTGAAGGTAGCTAATTTTAAATTTGTTACCATTGATGTTATTGATTTATTTTCCATTATACCCCATGAGATAGGATTGGCCTGGATAGAGGAGGCCTTGAGGGGTAGTTCTAAGGCCAGTGAAAACGATATTTTTATAATTCTAGAATTAGCTGAATTGGTATTGAAAAACAATTTCTTATATTTTCAAGGGGAATTTTATAAACAGGAATCTGGGGTGGCTATGGGAGCCCACTGTGCTTCCATTTATGCTGATATGGTATTGTCCGTATGGGAAAAGAAATTTATATACAATAGCAAATATGTTGAGTGTTGGAATCTATACACCCGATTCCTAGAAGATAAATGTATTTTTTGGACTGGCACAGATGAAATCTTACAGGAATTCATTAATTATATAAATTAGAGTACAACTTCTTTAAGATTCACGTACCAAGTGACCAATGATTTTGTTAATTATTTAGATGTTTCCCTACATGTGACTGAGAATGGGTTTAAATCCAGCATATACAGGAAACCCACCTTTTCTAACACTTATGTTTGGGAATACCAGACAGAAAGTTGTCTGAAGAGACCATGGAGTCAGAGGAAGATACATGTGGAATAACTTGGAGGACTACCGGAACTTTGCCTGAGGAATACTTAAAGTTTTTGGTCAATATACCGGTGTTCAAAGAAGAACCAGGAATACACCTTATCCTTATTAAAGCTGGGGAACATGAATTTTTGAGATTTTTCTCCAGGAGAAAAAGTGCACTAAACCAAAAAAAATATCCCCAGTGAGCATTACATATATATACTTATATATGTTTTATATATATATATATATATATATATATATATATATATATATATATATATATAGCTAGATATAGATATGTGAGTATGTGTGTACGTATGTATGTGTGTTTCATATGTAAAACACAGTGGGTTATATGCACATATCCAATGGTAATACAAAGCAAAAACTAATGTTTGCAGTACCTAGTAAGTTGAAGCTGCATATAGAAAAATAATCTGTGTTATGTTAATAAGGTGCACCTTAATTTGTTATATTTACTATTGCAATTGATGTATATCTCCTGGTAAAATAAAAAATAAAATACTATAAGGCATGGAATGTTTTTTTTGTATTCTAAATGGTCACTTCATACATATGGTTATTAATGTTAATTACTTCAAATAATTTTAGCTGCTAATGACATGCAACCAATGTGTAGAACAGTTAATGAGTTTTAAAGTATATCTTTCCAGTGATTGTGTATATAGTGGTATAGTGCTTATTTCACAAAAAAGAAAGAGTGCATATTAGTGATACAAGGTGGTTTTCATATGTTCTTAGTGCATCAGACAGATTACTGGACCTCAGCTTAGATCAATGATTACCATGCCTAGCAGTTTGTGTTTAGTAATCATATCTTTTGCCAAGTAATACTGAACCAAGGATCCCTTTGTCTGAAAGAAGTGTACAAGATAATAAGCAAGCTAATTCATTAAGACATAGTTAGAAGTGATTAAGCAGTGAAGTTATATTTTCCATAAATAATACAGGTGTCACTTATATGGTATGGATTATTAATGTATTGCAGTGGTAAATATTAAACATAATTTTGTACTGCAATGCTAAGTATTAGCTAGACTTAAATTTACTGTTAATTGCTTTGTGTAAATTATAGGTTATACTCCAGTCAAATATAGCTGTAGTGATTTATGCAATGGTGCAGCGGTTAGCATTGCCGCCTCACAGCAAGAGGTTCTCCGGTTCGATTCTCAGCTGGGGTGCCTTCTGTGTGGAGTCTGCATGTCCTCCCTGTGGTCACGTGGGTTTCCTCCGGGTACTCCGGTTTCCTCCCACATCCCAAAGATATGCAGTAGGTGGACTGGACACTCTAAATTGGCCCTAGGTGTGAGTGTGTGCATGTGTGTGCCTTCTGTGGAAGGTTGGGCACCGGGCTGGCAACTCGACACTGTAAAACTCTACTGCCAACCATGAGCGGACAGATGATCCGCTGTGGTGACCCCTAACCGGGAAAAGCTGAAAGAAGAAGAAGAAGAAGATATGCTCTGTTTGCTAGTTTTCAGATTTAATAAGTAAGGAATTATGTCTGCATCGTAGTTTTAAAATAAAGGTTTTGCTTAAATGTGTGGCCATCATATTCTTATTTATTCTTGAAGCGACCATAAATTTCAACCTGCAACAATTGCCTTAAAAAAATCACATGATTTGTAAGAGGCAGTACAGTCATATGGCTTTCTGATCTAGACAAAGCTACCAGTTCTGAAATGTATTACCCCATATTAATGTTAATGTTAATAGGGGTGGGAGAAAATACTGCTATAATGTTATGCTCAAGGCAGCCACTTCTTATAACATTGCTTTTTTATACAGATTCCATATTTCCCTCCCTCAGATACCTTTGTAAAAAGCTCCATGTTCTAGGTTGAAACATGGTCCTGATACATTGCTGTTCACTGCACCAAATCAAAAAGGAATCTTAGACATTCATAACCACCCTCACATCCTTGGTTATCCTCATACTATGTTGTGATAGTGTGCACCCTGACCCTTTAGCCACCAGTCTGCACAAAGTCCCAATTATCTCTCTCTCTTTCCTATTACACCTCCAACATTTGCTGTCTACCTAAAGAAAAATTCTCAGAAGTCTGCTTGGGATATAACAATACCTATGCAAACACTTCCGAGTAAAGGTCTTAAACCTTCTGGACATTGTGGCATATTTGGGAGCCGTTACAGTTGTCTTCCCATTGTTCTCTTGTAAACTGCCTTGCCAGCCTCTCTTCCCAATCTTTTCTAACCTTCTCTGACTAATTCTTATAGTTACCATGCAGCATTTTATATGCCCTACTAATTATCCCTTTTTAAACAATTTTGTTCTAGACTCAAATACAAACCCTACCAGTGCTGGTCTTTCATTTTTTATTCTCCCTATCAAACTTTCTTTGCCTGTAGTCTGATATAATCCCTGGTACGGCAGACAGTTTCTAACCTACAGTCCACACTTCTGCCTTGTGTCATCCCATTCTATTACATTTCCCTCTCTAGTTATTTGCACCCTCTTTAATATTTTTCACCAGTGAATCCCAGCTCCTTCTTGCCTAATTTCTGTACCCATAGTTACAATCATCCTTATTGGCAAAATTTCCTTTCTTCATTCATATGTTGGCTTAGTTCCTAGAACACTTTCTGCTACTTTATGAGTCTAATCTTCTTTATGATTGTTTTTATTCTCTTTAAAGACCTGTATCCAAAATCCTAATCTCTCCTTATGTATCACCCCCCACCTTCATCATCATTTCTTTTCACTTTGATTTATACCCTTCTGCTTGTGTTATCTATATGAGCTTAAAAACACACTATGATGCTTAAGCAACCTCACAGCACCAAAATTAAAGAAAATTAATTTTTTGAAAAATACAAATAACAATAATGACAATACTGAATTTGTGTACTATAAATAACACCTTAAAATTATATCCTTTACGTGATCGAGATACAGCTATGTTAAGTCGCTCACAGATCTAATATACTATATTTTTATGAAGTAAACTATGATATGTGAGACCAACAGCTTAGTCTTTAAAATAATTTTTTGAAGAGCTACTAGAACAATAACAAAGGCTTTGCCGATGTATACAAACCATACCCACTTAAAGATCTCATTACAACACAGTTTAAATCACCAACATTTAGGCACATATGAGATACTACACATTGTTGATACTGTGGACTAAGCAGGTAATATTTAAAAAATATATTTTTAAAAAAATTCTTTATTTTCCTTAATGATGGTGCTGTGAGGTTGCTTAAGCATCCTAGTGTGTTTTAAGTTGGAGTAACCCCCTGTAGCTTTAATTCTTAAATACTTGTGTATGACATTAGGAGGGGTAACGAACTCTATTGGCAGTTTGTTTTTTGAATTGTTTTAAAAGGTGTTTTTCTAAGTATTTTACTGTTTGTAGTCTGAAGAAGCTGGAACACTTTTCCAGCGAAAGCGCTTACATTAAATCTTGTTTTGGTTTATCATATAATCTGTTGTGGTGGATTAAGTGGACTTTAAGCATGCCAGGAGTTAGTACAAGGTAAGCCTAAGATGTTAGTAAATCCTGGTAAACATCAGCTTGCTTAGGTAACAAAATATAAGTACATAAGGCTTACACTACCCCTTAACCAGCACTTTTTTGCACTGACATGATAGTGGGCAAGAAAAAAATGCACTTATTAGTAATTTATTTATTTGTTTATATTTGTTGACTGAGGCAGTGTGCTGATCTCTCGGCACCATTTTCAGGCTCAGACCAGAGATATAAATTAAATGCTTGCATACAAGTAATAACAGAGCTACAGAAAAATAATACCATTGAGAGATAGACTGCATTGTTACCATAACAAGCTACTAAAGTCAAATTGTTATAGTAACAATTCAAGTAATTTACAAACAGCAGTTACTGAGTAAAACGCCACTGGCAGACAGCATACATACTATATGGAAGTAAGACAGTAAGGTAAACAGAGTTAACAGAGTTTAAGGAGGATAGATGACCCAGAGTGGACACTGCACAGTATATACAGGTAATGAAGAGGGAATGATGAGGGGGGAGGGTGGAGACTGTAGAAGCGTTAAAAGTCTCTTGATCAGTAACCTGACATGTTGTCATGTTCATAGTGCCCTTGCAATGAATGCATCCATTCCTTATCTGGAATGTGAACACCCTTTTGTTACTCTGAACTCTTCTCAAAACATACACAAAATTCAAACTCTTATAAACACTTATTGCTTAGTTTATTTATCCCCAGAAACCAGCACCATTTCATCTCACCTAAAAAGTAGACTGGTTACCAGTCACAGCTTGATTTATCCTCCTACCTTCTTCATTTGCCTTTAAAGTATTTTATGAAAAGTAAAGTCACATCTAAAAAGATCAAACTAATAGGAAAAACCTCCACTCATAACCTCTGTAAACAGGAAGACAACAGACCGACCTCAAAAACATTGATATTTAATATAGGTGAAAGGAGCCAACTGAAACCACTTCCTGCAGAATTTTTAAAATATAGCAGATTCACTAAATTCGGACAAAAGTTTATTACATGCACATAAAGGACCTGATGCAGTCCATGTTTTACAAACAAGAGAGTTATTCTCCGCGCAGCATAAAATGATTAACCCGTACACTATCTCATAAAAAGTGCTCTACTAAAATAATCTTTAACACTCATCAGTAAAGAACCTAAGTTGCATATATTTCAATACATTCATTCTTCTTCTTCTTTCGGCCTTTCCTGGTTAGGGGTCGCCACAGCGGATCACCTGTCCGCTCATGACTGGAAGTGGAGTTTTCCTGTGTCGAGTTGCCAGCCCGGCACAAAAGGCACACACGTGCATGCACTCATGCCTAGGGCCAATTTAGAGTGTCCAATCCACCTACAGCATGTCTTTGGGATGTGGGAGGAAACCAGAGCATCTGGAGGAAACCCACGCAACCACAGGGAGGACATGTAGACTCTACACAGAAGGTACCCCAGCCCAGTATCAAACCAGAGAACCTCTTGGTGTGAGGCGGCAACACTAACTGCTGCACCACCACAACCACCCATATTTCAATAGTTTCATTATTTTCTTCATTTTCCATAAACAATGCTATTAAACCTGTAAAAATTCTTAGAGCATCTCCAAGTGCACATTCTGAGGTTCAGCTATGTACTAAGTACTTCTTTCATTGCTCTGCATCACATCATATGTTAGGTTTTATAATGGTTATATTGTCTTGTATCATTCTGAAATGTTTAGTATTGTTCCAAATGCTATTTGTCCTGGGCTGTTGCTGAAAAGTGTCCAAGGACCAGCCCACTGACCAAATCAACAAATAAATAAAAAAATGCCTAACATGTCTGTATCCTTATGATGTACTGGCAGTAGGGAAAAAGCCAACTTTGTGTTGATTTTGGTTGTGAATCCTCACCCCATTACTCTGGATGAGCCATATAGCATCAGCAAAGCCTACTTATCTCACTGCCATATTGTCCTGTATTGTCAAGTGGAATTCAGTTGTTCATACTAACCTTGTAGTTAAGATAAGTCATTCTAAACTTCCCAGGACTTTCGGGATTTCTGCCAATATACCTATTGGATTGATAAGGAAAAGAACCACTAATACACCTTTCCACATCATTTTTGCAGCTTTTCTTTCACTATATCAGGTCTGTCCCAAACTGACTAAATTTTAAGTTCTGCCCCCAATCCCCACCCCAACTCCTCTATGCAGAAGTAGAAAACCCTGTAAAACCCACTCTTAACAATACCCACATACTGTTAAGTAGACTGGCAGCAGTTTAAAATGTACATTTTATTTTATACATTGAAGAAGTCCATACAGGAAATGAAAAACACCAGCTCACTTGGATTTTAAAGGTTTTCTCCAACATGGATTCAAAGAATATTTTGCCCTTTCAGCAAAAGTATGCACTGTAACCAGAGTCCAAGGATGCAGGCCTCTCCCAGGCCTAGATTCCAGCTCATAGTTGTGAATAAAGCCAACTTATACAACTCCAAATCAGGCCCTGAATGGAATGTTATACTCCATATCTCCAGGGTCTCCAAGCAAGCTCCTGATTACCTATTTGCTAATCATTCATTTGATGACTACTTCAAAAATGTATTCAAAAACAATTGCTAAACTATCTCCTACAGGAAGAACTCCTATACCTTCACAACATGGCTTCCTTTTTTCCCACAGTACTAACACTGTTCTAACCGATATAGATACTGTCAGTAAACCTAGAGATAATGGCAAACTAGTCTCCTCCTTATTTCTAGACTTGTCTAAAGCCTTCAACACAGTTTGTAACAGCAAACTTAAACTTCAAATGTCCTCACCAGTTCTCTCTCAGCCTACCCTTCTATGGTTCAGAAGCTACTTATCCAAGTGGGTATTAGGCAGTAAAATGGCACTCCATCCTCTCTTCTTACCTCACAGTCACCACCAGTGTACCATAAGGCTTTATCCTTGGTCCCCTCCTCTTTAACATTCTCACCAACACCCTCCACACATCCACACAACAGGCCTCCCTAATACAGTATGCAGATGACTCTGCACTCCTTTGCACATCTGACAACATGGCATACCTCCAAAAAATTACTCAGAAAGCTTTAGCAGCCACTGAAACATGGCTTTGTAACTCACAACTCATACTCAACCTTAAAAAAGCAAACTACTACTTTTTCCCCAAATCACTCTCTCAAGAAAAAACACAATTTAAAGTCCTCTCTCTCTTGATAATATAACCATTGAAGTCACTTCTCATACAAAATTATTAGGGATGATAGTGAATGATAATTTTAAATTTATCCTGCGTATATAAAATGACATAAGAAAAACTCTTCAAAAATATGACTGCTTTACAGAGCCAAAAACTTTCTATCACAACTAAAGGTAAATTTGCCACTACTTTTCTCCTCCCCACAGTTCTTTATGGCACTCCCATCCATACTAACCTTCAGGTATCAAAAAAGCAAAACCTGAACAATACTCAAAGCTGCTAAATTTGCAGTAATTATCCATTTTAGAACCCACCACTGTATAGCACTAAAAAGCCTAAGTTTGTCAGAATTACCCCATCAACTAACATATACACAGCTTCTTACCACCTATAAATTTATCCAGCATCCATCTGCTTGTCCAGCACTAAATATTATTCTGCACAACTGTGTTCCCAATCGGTCATTACGATCCAGTGATCAAAAACTCGTTTGCTCACAAACCTATCAAATCAACTGGGTGTTGTCTGTACTCATACCATGTTGCTAAGGCCTGGAACTCCTTACCTTAATCCATCAGGTCAATACACTCCTTCCTATCAGGGGTGAAGCTAGGATTTTCAAATTTGTACTCACAGCTCTCAAACTGCTACCTCCCTCCCCAGCCAAGCTACGGCCATTCTCGTAATTCACGGTTCGCTCTTTTAGTGTTGATGAAGAGGCATTCGCTGTAATGCCTCTTCAGTAATATAATATAGATTCACTCAAACTCGGTTCCTTGACTTGAAAATTAACCTGAAAGTCAGTTCTTTAAAAAATGCAGCATGGTAGTTGGGGTAGAGGATTCATGCTTTTGTTTTCTGTAACTAAAGTATAGGTTTTGAGCTTGAGTAAATTACTAACCACCTGCTACTCCTAACTAGGATGTTTCATTCACACACGCATCCCTACCTACCTCTTAGTGCAAGAAATATGGACAAAGCCAAAAATAAACAGGGACAGATATTAAATAATGCTCTCGTGAACTTAGAAAGTTGCTAGAATAACAGGATTTGTGCTAGTATGAGAAAGTTGCTAGAATAACAGGATTTGTGCTAGTATGAATTTTTCTAAAGGACATGAAGTCTGAAACTCAAATGTCTGTCATTATTTAGCAACTTCAGCCTTCAATGATTTTCTAGAAAATCAAAAAATTTATGAGGACCACACAAAAAATATGGGGCAAAAATCTGGACATTCTGCAAAATTTGGACAGTTGAGAGGTATGCTACCTACCTACCACACACACACACACACACACACACACACACACACACACACACACACACACAAAACAAACCCATAAATAAAACTGAGACAAAGGCCCAAAAATAAGGATTTTTTTTAAAAAATATTGCTCTTATAAACTTAGAAAGATAATAGAATAGTAGTAGGTCTTGCATTAGTACGGATTTTCTGAAAGGTATGAAATCTGAAACTCAAATGTCTGCCATTATTTTCTAACTTCAGTCTTTAATGATTTGCCACTAGTTTGCCAGAAAACCGCAATTTTATGAGAAACGGACCAAAAACGTGATGCAAAAATATAAAATTGCCAGACAATACTCTGGGAACCTGTCAAAGAAGGGACACCATTTTAATATGAGCACTGTTGACTTGAGCAGCTGACAAAATTAGAGAATCTACATGCATTTCTGAAATAAAAGTAATGTATAACTCTGATCATTACAGTTATTTTTAATTGCAAACCCTCCACGTTTTCTTCCAAAATTGCTATTTTGCGGAGGGATTATTTGGGGGAGAGCAACATTTTGAGCCAAAATTGGGGACAGTTGAGAGGTTTGGATATTTCTTATTCTATACAGCGATTTATTTGCACATACCTCTCAACCTCTTAATGCAGGAAATCTGGACAAGGCCAAATATATTGGGGGAACATACAAACAGTACTAAAAATTAATCTTGTATAAACTTAAGACAGTTGATAGAATAACAGGTCTTGCTTTAGCATGCATTTTTCTGAAGATTATGACGTCTGAAACTTAACGTCAGTCATTATTTAGTGACTTCATTCCTAAATGATTTGCCAGAAAAGTTTTATTTTGCATTTTACAGTACGAACACCAATAAATATCTGCTAAACAAAGCAATGCAGTCTCACAATGAAACTAGATTTAGCATTAAAACTTCTCTGCCCTTGAAACTCACATTCATTGAAACAGCATTGAAACCGACATTCAAAGAAAATGCATTTTGCCAGGAGCAGATAAAGATTAACTTTGGGCTGTTTTCAAATCATAGGCTCCTTGCACATGAAACATACACGTGCTCTTTGATACACCTTCCTGATTGTATTAAATTATATTCCTTGTACAAGTCAGTATAATTGTTAGAGAGCGTTTTAAATTTATTGTTTTGAACATTTTTCCAGTAAACAATGAAACAAAATGCATGCACCAATAATGGCAAAACAGCCCAATTCAGAACATTTCCATCATAAAAGTCTACTCAAACTTCTACAGTCCACCAGTATCAGTAAATATGCACAATCTCTGAACTAGTAAAAGCCATCTACATAATTCCACATTAAAGAAATCTGTAACTAATGAAGAGGCTGCTGCTAGCAAACAACTTTATATTTCATGGTTTCATCTACAAATAAAGTGCCCATTGCCCTTGAGGAATAAATTGCCTATGTTGCATTAAAAAAATGATACGCTAGTAATTTTGCAATAGGGAATGGATGGCAAAATGATAACAGGTTCATAGTTACTACTAGATATCTTTGCCAAAAAGGACTACAGCGTCCACCCCCCTTTACAACACAGTACAGTATCAGCAATGCATCTACCTACTGTGAGAGAAGAACCCACATCCTTCTGGATCAAAAGCAAGTACACTACCTGTTGTGCTATTAACAGTACAAGCAGACTCAGCATAAGCAGCACTAAACTTTAGTTCCCCTGCAGCTCTCAGCTCCTTGTAAAATGTACTCGACATTCAGCTGTATCTCTGAACTTTGCAGCACAAGAAATCTGGAAAAAGCCAACATTTATTGGGGGGGGGGGACAAAAGCCCAAAAACCAGGGACACATTTTAAACATTGCTTGTATAATTTTGGAAAGTTGATAGAATAAAATGCTGTGTTACGACTGTAGTGCATATAGTTCTGGGTTCAAGACATGCATGGTGGTAACACAGCATTTTATTCTAGCATCTTTCCAAAATGATACAAGCAATGTTTAAAATATAAATAGGAAGACTGAAACTTAATGGCTATCATTTAGATAGCTCTCAACCTCTTAGCACAAAAAAACTGGACAAACAAAGCCAATAATGAGGGAATACAAATTCAGTTCTCACTTCACACCTTAGCACAAAAAACCTAGACAAACAACAAAAACAATAATGGGGGAATCTGTACATTTCCCCAACATTCAGTAAATATTTCTCCTGTTGCAGAAACTGGTGACCTGCAGAACAAGATCTGTGAAGTGTTAACTGACACTCTGACACCTCAGGAAGAGCTTGGGCAGGGTATGCCAGTGTTCATAGCATAGGACTAGAAATGACAATCTTTACAAAAGCCTGGACGCTTTATATTTTCTTTGGCTTGAGTTGTAAAGTAACTCTGAATAGCTTATAAATGGCTCTGAGAAGAATGTTTATAATCATCATTCAGGGATAAAATACCAGCATACCTGCTACAGAAGATGTTTAAAATACTTGTGTTCCACACTGCTGCTATCATAACTCTCAATTTTTCAGATTTTCACAGAATGTATAGATTTGTGCTTCATATTTTTGGTTTGTTTTTCATGAAATGTATGTTTTTCTGGCAAATCATTTAGTATTGAAGTCACTAAATTATGACATACATTTAAGTTTCATGCTTTATATTATTCAGAAAATACATGCTAACATAGATCGTATGATTCTAGCAACCTTCTAAGTTTATAAGAACAGTATTTTAAATATGTCCATATTTTTTGTGCCTTTGTCCCTCATTATTGTCCAAAATGATACAAAAATCACTGAACCCACAGACATTGCCAACATACTGGCAGACAGGTTCAGTGCAAACTTCACCCCCCTCTCCCCCCCTAAAGGAGAGATAACTATCCCAGCCGAGTGTAGCCTCCCGGACATCTCAAATGCGCAGGTGAAAGCTGCTCTCTCTAAAGCTAAAAACACAGCATCAATGGGGCCAGATGGTGTCCCCGGCTGTGTGCTACACGAGCTAAATGAGGAATTAAACCCGCACATAAGGCAGCTGTTTAATCTCAGCCTTACCACAGGATACGTGCCCAAGGAGTGGCGTACGGCAACTGTGGTCCCACTCCACAAAGGTGGCGCCTCTACGGACCCTGGTAATTACCGCCCCATAAGCTTAACAAGTCTAGTCTGCAAAGCTATGGAGAGGATCATAATGGAGCTCATAAACAAAGATATAGGGGACTTGCAGACATTGGACCCGACCCAGTTTGGCTTTGTTACCAGCTTAAATGTAAACCCATATGTCACAAGATGGGTTGCAAACTGGCTTAAGGACAGAACCCACAGGGTTAGAGTTGCTGGCGCTGTGTCAGACTCCAAGCCGGTCACAAGTGGTGTCCCACAGGGCTCGGTCCTTGGCCCCCTATTGTTTGGCATCTACTTCTCAGAAGTACAGGCCAACATGGGAGGACTTTGGCTGACAAAGTTTGCAGATGACTGCAAACTGGGCGCCATAGTGGAAAGTGCATCGGACACTGATATCCTTCAGAAGGGACTCACGGAAACAGATAGCTGGTGCCAGAGCCATGGCCTGAAGTTAAACGCCAAAAATGTATAGTCATACCCTTCGGGAAAAACAAGGTAACCCCAAGCTACCATATAGGTGGCAATCCACTAAGCACAGAAGAGGTTATCAGGGACCTGGGGACCCAGGTTGACAGTGGCCTTTCTTTTGACACTCACATTGCTAAAGTGGTTAGAAAGACCTTCTACATTGCCCACCTGATCATGAAGGGATTCACATCCAGATCTAGTGAGGTCATTGTTCCCCTGTACTCTTCACTTATCAGACCAATGATCGAGTACAATGCCCCATTCGGGATGTATCTCACCCGACATCTGCAGCAATTGGAGAGACCCCAAAAGTTCCTCACCAAAAGGATAAAGGGACTCCAAAATCTGTCATATGCTGCCAGATTGAAGAAACTCCAGCTCTATTCAGTCGCATACCATCTGCTCAGAGGTGACATGTGCCTGACATACAAGGCCATGTCCAACCCGAA